>NW_020219812.1:94267-159029 GCF_003070985.1 Temnothorax curvispinosus | reverse complement strand
AATTAAGTAGAATATATATATATATATATATTGGGATATTATAATTATCCCAGGTAGCAAGCACTCGTCATTTTGACGTCTTTTGACGTCTTTTGAATAGATATGCACATTTAATATAATACGTTTGAATAATACGCTTGAGCATAATATTATACGCATTTGAATATTGACATTTAAATATTTAAACATGTTAAATATCAATAATAATAATTTATTTATTAAATATGATTTATTTAAACATCAGTGAGGACATTATAATTTGATGATTAAATATTAATAATTAGCATATATAATTATTAACGTTAATACGTTATTACACACGTATTAATTTACGTCGATTATTAAATCATATTCAATTCTTTCTTTTGAATTCTGGACATAGAAAGGATAAATACGTCGTCTTCTCTCTTTGATCGTTTTGATATCCTATGTGTGATCTACGTTACGCGAATGAAACTCGTGAAATAACGTCATCGTCGTAACAAACGTGTAAGAGTGCCGTTCAGAAAACAGGAAATTGATTCGGCGAACAAAAGATTCGTTGGACAACGAAGACAATTCCGTATTGATGAAACGCAAAAAGTCGCGTAACAGTAACGGACACCGATGACGCTCAGTTTGTGTAATAAAATCGTGAAACGAAACAACGGGTATTAATACATCAGTATAGACAGTTTTAGCTCGTATGATTGATGCATTAATTTATCAATACCTAACGGCTCCTATTAGTGACGGATTTACTTATTGTCGTCGCTACGGAAAATCTAATAAAACCTGATGAAGGAAAATGAAGGAAACGGTTGGCGTAATTCTCCAATTTAATTCTTTATTTCCTCTTTCACATATAGTCTCTTAATCATGTAACAACAACTGCCAAGTAACAATGTCGCAATATATGTATATTGACAATTTAATATAACGCAAGCAGGAACATACGCCTGTGTATAAATAAATTGGTGGGATGGGGGGGGGGGGCGAAAAACAATATATATTACTATCAATATGCTGCACCGCTTATCGAACGCTTAAAAATTCCTCGAATTGAATCCCGCGACACGCGGGTCATTCGTGGTCATTTTATCGCTAGTGTGTCGCCCTGCACGCATTATAACGGAAACAAAGTTATTAGGCAACTACAATTGTACACTTGTCACGCAATGGATGGATCCTTTTCCTTTGGCCGGTTACTCGGCGTAAAACGAAGTTACCGAAGTACGGATATCTGTATGATTCAGGATACGAAGCAAAAAAAGAAAAACGCCTTTCCAAACGCGTTTCGAAGAACGATTGCACGTCCGTTAATCTAGGATCCTCGCTCGTTTCGACGAGCGAGGAACGAGGTGAGAAACTTCGTTTTACTCCTAACAATAAAATAAAGACCCTGTTAACAAGCGCGCTACATCTCTCGCGTTAATAGTGATAATAGCGTAATGATGATTACCATAGCGATCGCTTAAGAAATTACGGAATATATAAAAATATCTTTATAAAGATATAAAGATACGTAGACGTATTAAAAGAAGAAAACAAAACAAAGCGAATTAATAATTCGGTCATTTTGAGCCTATAACAAATGACATAGATATTAAAAGTGGTCAAGTATTATTGTATAACTTTGTTCACGAGAATTAAGTAGAATCGCAATCGTAAATTTGTGCAATAGAAATTAACGTTATCATTGGCTTAACGTTAAACGCAATTTGCTTGTACTGCAGGCAAATTAACGAACAATTAGATGAGCCACAGCCTAATACGGATAATTAGTTATTAATTACATAAATTAAAACATAAAAACATATAATAAGAAAAACAACTTGAACCGCGATACAAAAATATATTACGTAAACGTTTGTCCAATATCCTTTATATTAAAAATGTTTAATCTTTGTTAAAATCACATATTTTGCTACTGCCTCTCGCTTTTCGCTACTATAATATATTTAATAATATATTATATAAAACTATTATTTTTTTATTTAATAAATCACGTTGTACTATTTATCACTAATATAACTTCCTACCAGCGAAAAATTTCGCTGAAGTCTCACAATATAACTATATTAATATACTATTTTGTCAAGCATCGTAAAGTGAACAATTCGTTAAGTTTGTTAAGTTACGTGAAGTAACTTACGGCGTAGGCGTATATTAGGCTATCCGCGATATGTCTATGGGACTCGTGGAAAAAAAACTTCATTACGTAAGCGGTATTCTCTATTATTTCTAATTATTAAATCGAAACTGTACGTTCGGCTAATGAACTTTAGTTTAAGATAACTTTTTGTGTTCACTAAATGACGAAGGTGCTCGGTTGTTGGAAAAAAGTTGATATTAAAAGTTGCGAATTGTAAAAGAGATAGAGAAGAGGAACTGTCTTAAGATTATGTGTCAGAAGAATTGGAATAATAATTAATTCTTAATTGTCATGTGCGATAGATGCCTTTATAGTAAAGTTTTAGTAAAGTATCGTTAGTGAATTGTGCGTTATCGTGAAATAGATAGTGTGCATTAACAGACATGTAATTTGTCAAAAATATTTTTAACGAAAGAAAAAAAATATTTTTAGTGAGTGAGAGGAAATTGAAAAATTAAGGATTTAAAGACAGACTTGATACCTTCATTAGAGTAAAGAGATAGTAAAGAGATGGTAAAAAAGAGATATGGGCGCGTGAATATGAACTACTAAAAATTAACTCATACCAGAAATCTATGTCAAGTCTCCAACTTCTTTGATATGCTATTAAAAATAAATTTTTTTTTCTTAAAACTAGGGAAAAGAGGAATGGTTCGTAGATTGTGATTACGAGGAATACAAATATCGAGCTCTCCTGCTGATATTTATCAATACTACTCAAATTGATTGCAAAACAAAATACTCAAACTTAAGAAATGGAATTAAACATATTAAGCATATCCTGCATACGTATGTGCGTATTTATATGTGTATATTTGAAATTCGTTCCCTTTGTCCTATTTATATAG
Organism: Temnothorax curvispinosus; assembly: GCF_003070985.1. Taxonomy (NCBI): domain Eukaryota; kingdom Metazoa; phylum Arthropoda; class Insecta; order Hymenoptera; family Formicidae; genus Temnothorax; species Temnothorax curvispinosus. The sequence goes on along the minus strand of NW_020219812.1, from coordinate 156,047 downwards.
TACTCGAAATATAAAATTTCTTTAAAATGCGTATTTGATTATCTTGTACTTCGAGCAACATTTGTTCGTCGCGATATCTAAAGTACGTAAATGTAAAGTACTATATTCGCGCGTGCTGTCATTTATACTGCCTATTTATACCGTCTATTATGAAGGAAGTTTGACGTGTTCGTGGACAAATCTGTACTTTGTACCGAACAGCAGATATAGACGATTGAATCGTAAACTCTTGCACTTATGCATGCTACAAGGTATTAAAGCACGAAATAGTCTACAAATGTTTTAGACAGCACTTGCGCAATTTTTGTAGAACGTGTTCAATAATACGCACTAATGTGCGCACACTAATCATGCGATTATTGATCTAGTCATCTCGTTTGAGATGGCAATTTGAACTACTACTGATATTTTGACCAGTAAATTTGAAGCGTACTAAGAGAGCGTACGTAATGCAATCACAGTTTGTCATATAATTCGAGTTTTAAATTTTAATGATATACGTCCCCTTTTATGGGTATCTATTCCTCGTGAAACGTATAAAATCGAAAGACAATGCATGGAATCAGTCTAAAGCTTATGATATGCAATATTATCGTACGCTCCTACGAAAAATAATCGTAGTTATCACCTTTGAAAGCGCCCAGGCAAATATATTTTATATTATCTCTCTCTCTCTATATATATATGATTTTAAGATATCTCTTTATGATTTAAATCTGAATCAACGTCTTAGGCTAGTTCGACTCGTGGTCTCTATTAACGATAATATGCAAGTAAAAAATTCATATATAAATTCAGAATGAGAACGTCTTTCTTCGTTCCATTCTCCAACGCATTTAAACATTTTTCGATACCTCTTCTCAAATCGTAATATTCTAGGAAGTGTTGAAGGCCAAGTCTAAGTATTCAAGCGATATTACATCGCCATGGCATTAGGTTTCGTACTCGAAAAGCATAGTACCGTTTTATTAGGCTGCTTCGTTAATTCGCGAGAGACGACCCGGACAATATTGCTTTATGTTCTAGTCACGTTTACCGCATTCAATTGTCCTGCTGTCCTCGTTACAACTCCCATAACTTATACGACGCTGTCCAGGGAGCGACGACAGTCCACGACGGGAACTGTGCTAAAAATTTCTTAAATCTCAGAGATCTTTGGTGTTCGCCATGTAGGAAGTGTCCGGCCAATGCGATAGACAAGCATGGTCCTTTTTGCACCGCAGACACCTGAACACACAAATCCATAATGCAAAAGTCTGCATAACACGGTGGGACAAAGAGAAGCACGTGTCTCTTGCAAACTTACATTCAGTTCTATAGAAAATGTATATGGCACGCAATCTGAGGCACATGCGTAATAAATAAAATAAGTCTCTCTGTCGTTCCACATTGGACCTTGCAATGGTTTCTCATCGAGTACAGACCATTTTTCTAAATGTACACCTTTGTACGGAGATAAAATTATACCTATGTGGTCGGGACCTAAACAGTTCAAAGGGTAATATTTGATCTTTATTTCGCGAAGACGCGTAAAATTTAAATTACTTAGGGCCGGTTGTTCCAACCTGTTGGTAAACTGACTAATAGTTAAATCATATATATATATATATATATATATATATGTCTTTGTTTATCTTTTACATTAGACAAAGATAGACATATTTAACTATTAGTCAGCTTACCAACAGGTTGGAACAACCGGCCCTTAAATTTATTAATATCTTACCTGTAACGTTAAAGGTGTAATTAACGATGTGCTGTTTCGCACTCTTCGAAATTACCTCGAGATTTGTCGGAATATTTATGAGCGGAGCGGGACCGGGTATCCAGGTAGTTTTCCTGTAAAAAAGAGTCTCCTCAGTTCGTGCGTTTATATTCGAAATAATGCGCTACTGATTCCGATATGTACCACAAGAAAGTTGTGACCGGCAATAAATATGGGAAACCACAGTATAATTCCTTCTCGCAATCCCTGACTGTTGGCGTCGCGGCAGCTACTTCAGGTACTACTGATTCTAATGTCTGAGGACTATTCATATCTAAATCCACTAACCAGTATCCCGTACCGGAATACCTATCACTACCATCTGCATTGTAATACTGGCGTTGACTATGCTGTAAATCAAAAATGCAATGAACATACAAGCCTACTACATTATCTTCTATCGAACAAACATTTTCGGGAGACAAGAAAAGATAACTATGTTACCGCGATCATAAATCGTTGTGGAGCAGGCGACAACGGATCACCACTGTAAGGAAATCCAAGTGGTGTTAGAATTAACACAGCAATAGCGATTAAGAAAATTCCAACAATCACACTTATAATTCGTTCTGCGTTCTTTATTACAAGCACTATTGGCAACTGAAAAAATTGTTATATTTTATAACAGACATCAAGAGAAGTTTGTACAACATTAAAAGGTTTAAATTACGTCGTGCGAATAGAATTAAAGCTATTAATATTTTACCGTGAAGCAAATTAGCTGGCAGAATAATATCGACAGCATGTTAGCTATTACAACTTCGGAATTAATACTGCCACCGGATCGTCCCATTATTGGGATGAAGAGATAGAGAGCACCGAGCGCTAAATAAAACGACTGTATATAAGACAAACTCAACGATCCCAATTGGTAACAAAGCCATTTCCAGTCTACAAAATTCATAAAAATACATTCAGTCGAGTGATTAGAATACTTTTAAAATAATTGACACAGAAGGTTATCCAGTGTTAGCATATAAAAAAAAAGTGATTCATAAAGAACAATGTTGTGACTGTCCTCACCTCTCAATTTGCTGAAGAAACTGTGTCGCACGATATTTCCAACTGCCGGGAATAAGACCCAGTGTAGCGGTATGAAGCCCGAGCGTAATCCAAATAACACGCACACGAAGAGAATCGACATCCATATCAAGGAATACGCGTCGCAGTACATATGATACAAAATCCATGCAGACCCAATTTCCTACAATCGTAGATTAATTACTTATACGCTGCAAATCCGTTGGTGATATCCAAAACGATATCCGCAAGTATTACTTGAGAATTGAAATTGTTCCGCAGCATATTTCTATTCACTTGCCTTTTTCTGCCTCGATCCAACTTGCAGGACCACGATCATCGACACAAAAATGGTTGGGCAAACATACAAGAAAAATAGCCACGCCGGTCTCGCGTACCAACTCATCACCTTTCCCAGCTTGGTCAGAACCAGGGCGATTAACGTGCAAGCAAACATAGATGCCAACCACGAGACCATAATCACCCCGATGCAAATCAGCACATGTCTCATGTACATCCATTTCTTAATATCTGTATCCGATAACGCAGAATTCGATTGTATTACTCAGATTTGTTCGAGAAAACGAGAACCGATTTTTCAGGTCTACTGGCGCAGCCGGATCTAAATAATAATCATATATTCTTACTTCTACGTGCACTCTGCATATTCAAATGGATAGAGTACCCAGCTATAATTATACTGGCGATATTAACTGTACTGGCAATGTACTGTGGCCATCTAATAACAAATGCGCCTAAGAAGTCGAAGAACACGAGACTACCACGTGTCTCTTGCGCATCCGGGTCCGATAAGTCGTCTCCAAATACTATTCCTTGTGTCAAAGCGAGAATATTATCGCCGGTTCTTTGCAAAGCTCCCAGCGGTATCTGATCGACGTTATCAAACTTAGTGTGGTACACGTAACCGTTTTTCGACCAAGCAAAGTCCAGGCCTGTGTGAAATTTTACAAATACGTTAGTGAAGATTTTCCATAGCGATAAGTTATCGGGACACAACTATATCACAATCTACAAATCTTTACGAACCAGAAATGTTTCCGAAGTCTCTAAATATTCGAAAATCCGTGTCACCAGGGACGATACCGCTCTCAAATATTTCTTGAGCCAACGATGATGCATAAGGATACGGTACAGATTTGGCGTATACCTAAGAAACACACCATAATAAGAAATTGATTTTAATGCCAAAAAAAATATTAGTAGAAAAAATCATAGCGCGATAATATATACCTCGAGAATCCAAGGATTGTGAGGTCCAGCTTGGAACAATAATTCACGTCCACCGGCACCGCATGCCTCTAGATTTATGAACGTTCGCACGTCCTTTGCCCAAGGGTGCTGCGTTATGAAGCCATGGGACGCCTGGAAAGTACATTGCGTGCGGAACACGTTATCACAGAATTAATCAATAAGCTCCGGAACTAATCAATAAAACCAGAAGCATCGAGATAAGATATCGAATTAATATACCTGCAATATGTTTTCCTCCGCCCCATTGAACAAGAATACAATGCTGTGCTTCAATATTTTCGGGCTTTGAGTTATTATCCGTAAAATCTCTAGCATTACAGCGCAACCGGCGCCATCGTCAGAACCGCCTGAAATATTTCGCATAAACGATAATTATGCATGCAAATGAGGTGCGTCGCGTATTAGACCACAGTACTTAACACGCTCTTTACCTGGACTTTCTAAAAACGAATCGAAATGACAATTAAGCAGCAAGCTGTGCATTGTAGGCCGGCGAGGTCCGACTTTGACAATGACGTTCTGTACATTTCTGTAGACATTGGTCATGCCGTCGAGAAACTTAAGCGGAAACGCGCCGCTGTGCTTTGTAATGTTAAGAAGGATCTTATGATTCTCGTGCGCCGTTCTCATCGCATTGTCGATCGTTGTCGTTAGAAATCTAACAGCTAGGACCTCGTTCTCGTAGCTGCCGGCGATGCGGGGCCCAATCGACGTGAGATTCACCACGTGATTGCGGGCTCGCTCGGCGACGAATCTCCCCGGGTGCAGTCCCTCCGTGTCGATGGTAACCGGGTCGGGCAGATTCCTCTCCAGGACGATTATGGCGAAGGACACGAAGAGGAAATACGTGAGAACGAAGAGGAGATGCTGAGTATCGTTTGGCAGTACATCTTGCTTCCTCGAGGCGATTCTGTTCTCGTAAGGTAACTCGGCCGACGACGTTCTCTTCGTGTGCTGTCTCAGTCTCACTCCGTCTTTCTGAAACTGAAACGCGCGATAATCGCGGCGAATGTTTAATGTTTACATAATAAGCGTCTGGCATTTGCACAACAACCCGGTTTTCTTGAACGCATTACAGATTAGAGCGGGGATCGAGGGGATTGGGGGAGGGAGGGAGAAAGGAAAAAAAAAAGGAAAATAGAACGGCGGTCGCCCGGGCAAAAGAGAACTCACCATTTTACCGATGCGAAGGCCTGCTAATGACAGAAAAAAAGGCACTTTATAACCGCCGGAGTCCGCGAGCGGGCTGTCGCGTCAACGGGGACACCACCGGCGTTGCGTTGCTCGGTCGCGGTCTCGCTCGCCGCATCAGGGAAACGTTTCAGCGCGCGTCGCACCGCATCGGGGCATATACCGCTGACCGCACACACAGCACACTAGGCCAGCAGCCAGACCCAGGCCGGCCGATCGTGATCCTCGCGTTCGCGCGGCAGAAACTGGAGCGACGTGGCGCGTCGTACGCGCGTGTATATATATATAGCAGCATCCCCTCTCTTTCTCTCTCTGTCCTCATCTACCTCGATTTCTCTTTCTTCCCTCCGTTGGCACCAGGCACTCGATTCCTTCTGTCCTCCTCTCCCTCCTTCGTCGTTTTATTGATTGCTATTCTTAAGTGGCTCGGTCGGCCTAGGTGTGAAACCTCAACATTGCGATATCTTCTTTTTTTTTTCTTTCTACCTCGGAGACCGCGGCGGAAACCCCGGAAAAATGAATAAAATTTTAATTGTTCCAGTTTCAGTCGATCCCTTTCGTGTTTTATGCCATCTTAAGTTTCCGTCTCTCTTTCTCCTTTCCTCCCTCGATCGTCTCCTTAATTCGCGCCGTCAAGTTCGATTCGACACGATCGATCAATCAATTTCTCATCGCGCCTGAAATATTTACTCGGGCGAATAACTCGGCCGCGGCGGCATCGTGGCGCGGCACGTACACCGCGTATACACGCCTAGATATTTCGCCCCGCGGATGTTTGATGTTTGCCGAAAGAAAGAGAGGCGGCCCCCTTTCTCCTTCACTCACCGCGCGCGCCCTTCGGACCGGACAATTTTTTGCAATATCTTAAAGCGCCGCGATTTATCGGGCGCTATATCTGCGCCGCGGCCTTGCTCGACGTGCTACACCTTCGGCCGATATCGCGCATCATATTATCATTAATCAGTTTAATTTATACAGTTACGTCATACATACATACGGCACCGCGGCGACTTACGACGCTCGTTGCGAATTGTTGCGAATTGAGCGCGGCAGCAATATCCCGGCCTACGCGCTCACCGATTTTTTATCCCGCCGATCGGAAAAACAACGCGCCCCCCACGTACGGCAGTTCGTTCCTCGATTGTTAGCAACTCATGTACGGTCTCGCATCTTGAAAATCCGCGGATGAGTAAAATTATTCAAGAACGATGCGACAAAAACGAGGAAGTAAAAGAGTTGAATAAAATTGAGTTTGTTTACAATAACGCAAATATATACAGGTCAAGCGAGAATTCTGCATCTCGCCTTTTATATTACTCTTTAATATGTAGAGTATTTGTATAGATAGATATAAAGATACGCGTTGCAGAAATTACGTAAAAATATCATGCCGCGAGACAAGAGATAAGAGGTGTAATATCAGGAATCAAGATAGACATAAGTGAGAGATAAGCCAGTGTAAAAAGCTTTATATTTATCTTTTAAGCTTAAGTACGTAAGAAAAGGTCAATTGCAGTCAAAATTCGAGTAGAATGAGAATGTTGGTTTAAAATAAAATCTAATTTATTTACAATATGGAATATTAAAAACAATTGAATGCTTCGACTGTACGTATAGGTTGTGTTCCTTTATTCACTGCCGGTGGAGACTCCTTTTTAAATACTGGTGGTATCACGATAAGACGCTGGTACCTTTCGTTTGGCTTAGTTTCACTTGTTTTATCTAATTATCTCGCACGTTGTATCGCGAGCGCGGAAGTACTGGGGATTATAATTACATTCAGAAGGGTGCAGGTTTGTACAAAACCGAATAATGTACGACTTCGTGTGCGCGTATTGTACAGGGGATGGACAGAATAATATGAACACCACTGGGAAATGCACTACTTTTTTATTAATAAGAAATTATTATTTCTTATTATTAAATTATTATTTCTTATTATTAAAAAAAGGAGTGCATTTCCCAGATATTCACATTATAATTTATTATTTGTCTTTTATACAAATTTTACCCTTGTTTAGAATAAGGTCTTACAATAGTCATCTTAAATAATCACATCAGACACCGATGAAATGTTGTACTAGCAGAACATATTTTAATTGATTATATAAGTGATGTTAGCAAGATGAAGAAAGCTTCTTATTTTTCAAAATTGTCTTTTTTTAAATTTTAACGATTTTCAACGTAACTGACTGATTTAAAATATCATCGTGTTATTGTTGTATAGCATTGCACTGGTGACTATTTAAACATTGCATGACCTTATTCCAAACAAGGATAAAATCTCTATTAAAGACCAACAATGGGCCAATCTCTTATTAATAAAATAAGTAATGCATTTCCCAAGTGTTCACATTATTCTGTCTAATAATTTACATGCTTAACGTAACAATGTTACTTTCAAATTCAAGAAATGCTTTGCTAAAAATTTACTCGTGTGTGCACACACAGAGTGGATGCAAAGACAATGTACCTGCGTGAAAGAATTCTATGACATAAAAGGAATATATTCTTTCAGCAAACGCAGCAAATTGTGATCGTAATACATTGTAGGTAAGGAAGCTACGAAGCTCGACTGCAAAGAGCTAGCACAAAGCCTTCGAGGGGCAGAGCATGCCATGGCGTTTCCGCGGGAAAAGTTACGCGCGGGTGGGCATCTTGGCTGCAGTTTTATGCACCTTACCGAGCACCAGTCGAGCGATCTCAACAGCGTGCCAAGATATCTTTCTGATAAGGATCCGCTTTGCGTAACGATCTTATCGCACCTTGTGTCGAGAACACATGTGCATTCACAACGCGACAAAAATGATGCATTTCACATTACAATCTAGGTAGTCATTACTGTTGTACGGAATAATTCTGAAGAAACTCTGTAAGAATCTTAGGATCTAAAGAGAAAGCTGAGGCAACGACAGTAGTGAAACATATTTACCAATCATATTAGTTACTGATCGATTAATAAAAACGCGAACATCAATGTGTGAATCAGAAATTTATTTTACAAAAATCATGCTGCAGGCACAATAAATGTGATATTACAATCATAATATAAAAAAAATTATAAATATCCATGCGGAAAGTAACGATTTTAATATGTGATTAATATAATTTTAATTGTATCTTACGCGTGCTACATACGGTTTTCTTCTTTTACATTGAAGAATACTTAATCGAATTTCATTAAATAATAGAAACGATCTAAATAAAAGACACTTGGAAAAAATATCGAAACGATCATAATACTTCAATGAAACGTACAAACTTATAAGCTTTAATCATCTTCTTGAACTTCTTTTTAACAAAACGTATGAAATCTTATTTAGTTGGACTCCAATTTCTCGATGTGTACTAACTTGGAGACTTTGTCTGTCAGATGTGCTAGGTAAGTCTTGTAATTTAGCGGTGCGACTGACGTACAGACGTGTTTTATTCTCATCTCATCCTGGAAAACGTAGAAATTGTTAGAAAATGTATTAATATATTATTTTCTAATATACATATGTGAAAAAAATATATAATACCACTGAATATAAGATTAACTTAGAATATGACTTATACAATGGTAAAAAATAGACTGCTATGAAAATTAAGAGAAAATTGTGGAAAAAATTTTATTAATATGATAAAATGTACACTGTATCGATTACCTGAAAAAATTCTGATTTCGCCCTTAAACTGAATAAGAACCTCTTGAAATTCACTTCGTCGAATTTCTGCATATAAGCGTCGTTATCGTTCTCCTTTAATTCCCCCAACTCTTGCGCCGACATGCCGAATATTTTCTCAGCATCTTCACTGAAGGCAGTTATCCAGCGACTGCCTGTTGCGTCTACTACACTCATCTGAGAATTGTTACAACAATAAACTGAACAGATATCAGAAGATACTTTCAATATAAATAAATAAGAACGATGCGAAGACAATATACATACACTTGCCAGCAAGCGATACGTGAAATTTGGATAGTCCTTGTTACACTTTTCGCATCTAAATACTCCGGTAGATTGATCGATTAACTGAAATTAAATTCAAGTTTTACAGTAACTCGTATTTTTTGAAATAGCTTGGAAATATTTTAAAAATTCTATTTGTGTCGCGTACTATTCACCTTCTTCTTGCAACCATCTACGGGACACGCCTTGTAGATGGCATTTTCCATGCGAATCATGTTAACGATCGCCACCACTGTAAATGAATCTGGGAGATTCATTTTTTCCCCCAATCGAGCTTCGGTCGCCTCCTGGAAAGTGCACAACGGCGCGTTGAAGTCACCACTTCCACCTGCTCTAGACAATGATTTAGCGTTCTCCGAATGGCCGACTGCAGTGTACCATCCGCGCAATCTGAAATATGTATCATATAAATGTTATACTGTGTTTTTATGTAATTATATTGTATTTCCAAAATTATATATTTACAACAGCATATTTTCAAAGAAATTTAGAAACGCCAATCTAAATAACAATAAATTCTAATAAAAGACATAATTAAGAAATTAATTAACGTTAAAAATTACATAAAGAGCAAACGTAAAATTAGGTTATTTCTCTCAATTACAAATAAATTTTAATTATAATTACGAAGTTAGAATTTAATTCAGAATCAGCTTGAATATACCTGTGTGCTTCAGGAAGATCAGGATCCTTTTCAAGTACGGAGGAATTTATAAGGGATAAATTTTTTCCACCATTAAATTCGCCGACACGCGCTCCTTTAATGGATAAGATCGGATTATTAGAACCATCAAAGTCCTCGGCTTGTTTTCCCCACAGTGTAACGCACACCTAACAGACAATTTTGTTTATTCACCCGTAACAGCAAAATGTTAAAATCTGTCAATAAACTGCTCACCATTGTGCCGCTGTCATCAACGATATTAACATCTCTCTTCAAGAGCTCTCGGCCGGTAGTTCGTTGCATAATATGTTGTACATCGTTGAAAGTTGTAACGACGCCCAAGACATCTATTACAAATGAATCATTATACCCATAATTTTCAAATTAATCCAATTATATATTTACCAAACCTTATTTTATATCATATTTCAAATTTTCAAATTGTTATTTATTTTTGTATACAGTAAAACTTTAATGCAGGGCGATTTGCAATTAATACTTAGAGATAACATTTAATTACCATTTAGTTTAGAGATAAGATTATAACAAGAAATAAATGTTGTCAATTGATATAGATAAAATTATCAAGGATACACATTAACGATGAAAAAAATCATTTGATTAACGTAACCCAATGTTTAAGATTTAATTAGCTTTTATTACTGTACCTATTAAGACATTTTTTTCTTTGTTTTCTACTTGACTTATGGGACAGAAGTTGAACTGCAACGTCGGGATGTCATCACTGTTTTCGTGGCAAGGGACGATCTCTGTATCGCCGGTCATCGTCATCTCGTAATCGTTTTTTAACATATTAAACTGTTTGTTCGCTGCCTTCAGTGTGCACCGCGAGATATAATACACATTTCCAGGCTGTATAAATAAAAACACTCGACAAACTAATCCTTCATGGAGAAAAAGTTTCATATAACCATCGTCGATTTCAGTCATATGACGCGTACCTCTATCATGTCATAGAACTTGTCGCATAGATCTCTGAATGCGGTACATCGAATTTCGCCGCTTTCATCGATCAGATCCATGGAAAAAAGCTTGCCTTCTCCACGGGAGTTGCTCCATGTTCTGATTGGAGACTTATTAGTCACACGAACTTTGATCACCCATCTAAATACAATTTTATCATTGTCCCTCCATCTTCAATGTCGTGTATTTTTAAATATATTTTATACAGAATAGAATTCTCTTACCTGTTTTGGTAAGGACTTAATGCAGCGATTGGTGTAGTAGATATATCAGAAGAGGCATAATGATTTGAAGAACTCCTTTTGGCTGCACCATCTATTAGCAAAACAGATTTTAAAAAATCCATTCAAAAAAATATTGCGAACACAAGTTAATTGGTAATTTATTCTAGACACAATTGGCGCAAGCCAACGATGTACTCACTAGTTGGAAAAGGAGAACTTGCAGCTGTGGATGTAGATATGGATTCAGCATCTGACTTAATGTCTATATTAGTTGGATTGCCTATCTTCTCCTTAACTTCACTGCCAGAAATCAACACCTCGATATCCAATATCACCATCGCGCGTCTGATAGAAAAAAATATGCTTGACATTTGAATTATTTACTTATTTTAATGCAAAAAGTAAGGTGTAAATAATACTTTTCTTTGCCACCGTTGTTCGCTGAACTCAAGTGATAGTTTAATATTCTGCAGATTGCATTCTCGGTCAAAATTTCATCCGTGATAAGATTATTTAATTGAGATGCCAACATGATGAACGAGTTGAACCTCCGTCCATCGGATACTACCAATCTGTAGCGATCGGTAGCGACACCATCCTTATTATCTTGTTTTTTGTAACCCTGTAAAATTATTACACAATTAGGACAACATTCACTGAAAATTACAAAGTAGAATCCTTGTCTTGCACATCCAAAGCATCAGTCCTGTGCAACATGATAATTTTTGATTACAATTAAAATAATGTTTGATTGACAATTGAAATATTTCTAATGTGATAGACATATATCACGTGTCATGACGCATAATACATCGAGATACAACAATCACTTAAAGTTAGATAAAAATCTACATAAAAATGACAGAAGCAATTGTCCTGATTCTGCTGAGTAGACCTTGTTCTGTAAAACAAAGTCACGCTTTCGAGATAAATAATTTTGATGCGCGACTTACGAGGATGTGACAGATCAGAGGTGGGATTTCGACAGTTTCGGTATTGTTGCGCAGCTTTTTTTACCATATATAGTACCTGCGCAACGATACCGAAACTGTCGTTAAGAAGTTACAAAATCCTGCTACTGAATTCTATACTCACCAATATTTGGAGCACCGGTTTCTCGACGTTCGTGCCCCGCATGATTCTCTGAAACAATGAAATGTCGATTGTTACACAATACAACGCAATAACAATATAATGTTTTCAACAGATTTACCTCCAACGCTCCTTCCGTTAAATTGTACATGACTGCGGTTTATTATCAGCGTGGTGAGAAAAGTCCTATCGATTGCTTATCCAACAAAAAAAAGGCCGACAATGTCGATATTGTAAGGACCGTCAGGGATTGTGAGGGTTAAAGGATAACTCGATTGAACGCAAGTCCCTTTATTATAATGAGGCACGCTACGTCCACGTGGCTCGGTTACTCTACAATGATTCAGAGGACAATACGGCCAGTATTTGCCACTGTTTGTTATACAAAGTCTGGAACATTGTTAAGCTGGCCACACACACTTTCCGTAGAACGTAACAGTAGGATTTCGACCAATCGCGTTGCTCGATTCGAAAACGTACGGCCATACGTTCCCGAATCGAGTAACACGATTGGTCGAAATCCTACTGTTACTGTTACAAAAAAGTGTGTGTCCGGGGCCTTAGCGTAGCGAAGTCTGAATAAAAATACCAAAAATCTGAGTGGAAACTACTGCTGATACTGCAGACAGTAACATACTGCAGTCGCAATACTTTCAAAAATTTTTCCTGCCGGACAAAACACGTCCAAACAGGTCCGCACACGTTCTACGAATGTGATGATACAATGATTCTGGGAGTCGATTGTGTATCTTGAAACGAGGTGAAAATTACAAAAGTGAACAGATTTTACTAGATTTCCACAAATGAAATCGTAGATACGCTAGTGAATTTCCTCACTTTTGTAATTTTCACCTCATTTCAAAATACACAATCGACTCCCTGAACGACTCTCTCGTCTCACGGTTTGAACTTTTGAACAGGGACTAGGGTAGGGAGTGTCTCCCTCGCACGACTCACTCAACCAATCACAGCTCGTTTGCCACAGCCAATCCTCACGCTTCATCACAACCAATCACCGCTCGTGGGGTCGCTAGGCGCGAGTGTATCTGCACGAGCGCCTCGCAGGCGAGCGCGGGAAATTTAAACACGACCTACGTCCTTAGTCGACGTTTACAATATCGTATTTTTTAGGTTACCTGCTACAAACTCACGGAACTCGCAACTCGCAACTATATCTAGGCCTCTACTCGCAACTCGCCCGTGATGCCCGTTGATTTGGCTATACCAGACACCATTGAGTCACAAGTATAACCAGTAGTCCGACTCTGTCAATTGTTTTGGTTCCGCGCCGATCCGATCTACGCATCGACATTTTATTGGAATAATACATTATAACGATGTGAAAAGTGTTTTTAGCAAATGCCAAAAACACTTTTGTGTTTAAAAACGATTTTAATGATTATTCTATCAAGATAAAATATGTTTATATTTATATCACGTTCTCGTCATTAAAAAAGTAATTGTGCTGTTTTATGTAAAGCAAATCTTCGCGAATTTCGGTGCGCACTTCGTAAAATTATAAAACTGCCGTACCTAGATTTTTCTGTAAAAATACAAGCTTCGCGCTTTGCAGCCGAACTTTTTGTATCTTTCATATTTTTCCGCCTTTTCCTCAAGTGCAGAAAGTGCAGTTTCGCGAGGAACGGAAGGCAGCCGAGCGAAGTTGGCTGAAGATTGAACGACAGACGCGATCTATCGTTCGTAGCGGGAGACAGGGAAACGCTTCGCGACAAACGTCAGGTCGAGCGCGCGCGCTCGTGTGTATGTATGCATTTTCTTTTTCCTCTCGCTCTCGGTGCAAACGTGCAAATTTCAGATTGTTTTCGTCGCACAGCTGATGTGCGCGGTGCGCGCGGACAACACGCGTATCAACACGTCGCCAACTCGCCTTCTCATTTCCGTTGGGATTGATTGGGATTTCATGCCGTTCGTTTAACGCCCCCCGCGACACCGAACGATGGCGAGTGCGAATGACAGATCGCCGAAGCTCCAGCCCAACGAGGAGGTCGTAGAGGAGCTCACCCGAGATCTAGAAGGTTCCTGTATCCAAGCGGATGGCGACCGAGCGGCAGATTGTTCTTCCAAGAAGAACGCGCGATCGAAGGGCACGCTCGGGGGCAACGCGTGGGACATCGTGGACGAGGAACGCAACGAGGATGATGACAACGCACAAGACGCGGATTCCCCCCCTTCGGAGGACGTGGACGAGGTGCTCCTTAAGGACAGAGACCTGTTACTGACGGAAAGCGAGCAAGAGGTGTGTCCACAATGTTTTTGAAATAGGACCTCTCTTCTGCAATTTTCTATTGTCCTGATTTCACACTCCAGTTAAAAAAGTTACCGTTATATTAATCTGAAAACAATTATGTACAGAGATTTACTCAACATTCTGTGAAAAAATTTCCATGCATTGTAATCTGTCTACTTTTGCAGGCATTGAAAGGGGAAGCAGAAAATCTAAAGCAGGTGGGGAATGACCTTTTCAAAAGTGGCGAATACGTACAGGCGATATCGCGGTACACACAGGGATTGCAGACTTGTCCTTTAGTGTATAGCAAAGAAAGATCTATATTGTACGCGAATAGGGCGGCGGCGAAAGCGAAGTGTCAGGTGATTGTCGAAGACCCAAGATTACGGATAAGATATTGGTGCGTTTATGCCTTACTAAGTTGGTCATTGTTTCCAGACAGAGAAGGATTCGGCGATATCGGATTGTACCAAAGCCATCGAATTAAATTCAAGTTACGTAAAGGCATATATAAGAAGAGCACAGTTGTACGAAGAGACAGAGAAGCTGGATGAGGCGTTAGAGGACTTCAAGAAAGTATTGACATTCGATTCTAGTCACACGGAAGCTAATCACGCTGTCAGGGTATGCGTAATGTGCAATTATTGCTTATGTAAAGTGTGACTTTCTGAGGAAACTTGGCAGAACAAAGATCAACTTTTTCGAGAAAACGTGTTTAAAATTTTGGAACATTCAAGTATCATAAAAAAAGAATAAGTAGAATTTCATAAAACAGTTTTTTGTTTAATTCATCTTTGTTTTACGACGAATAAATTAAATCAAGAGACACGGTAGTGTCTCGCGCCAAGTATACGCGGAGCGAGACCGACCGTGACTCTTTTACGCGACGCAACGGGTTGCGAGTGCTCGAGATGTTTTGTATTATACGAGATAGGTAAATTTCCTGTCTCTAAAGCTTGATTTCTTCTTCAATTTTAAAAACAGCAACCTCGAACTAGTTTTAGTAATAAATAGTTTATAGATATTAGAATTGCCAAAATTTAAAAATCCAAGTTTTGTCAGGTCAGGTTTCTTCTAAAAGGATCATGTATACAAAATGCAGGACTTTATTTTTACAATTTATTTACATCACAATTGCTCGTCTTTCAGAGGTTACCTCCGTTAATCGAGGAGAGAAACGAGAAGCTGAAGACAGAAATGTTGGGCAAACTGAAGGATCTAGGGAACATGGTTTTGAAACCCTTTGGCCTTTCCACAAACAACTTCGAGCTGGAGAAGGATCCCAACAGTGGTGGTTATTCCGTAAAGTTTCATCAGAACCCCATGTAACAAGCTAGTTATGTTTCTTATTTATAAAAAAAAAACTGGATAAAATGTGTCCTTTTTACCTGTAAGAAATTAAGATATATTTATATATTCTACACGAATCCTATTATGGATTTCATCCCCAGCTTCTACAATTAAATATATATATATTAATGAAATGTCGACGGGAGAAAGTACAAATCGTCCAAATTGAGAAACAAATCTTATCAGATTTTACGTACAAAGTCACTTCGACGGCTCATCGCGCGAGCTAGCTAGACCTCGAAATATATCTCTGTTGGAATTAATCGAGGCTTCAACGAGCAACGTATATCGCAAGTCGCAATGTCGGATATCCCGCTATATTTGGCGCCGATGCTAGACCGGATATAGCTTATGGTTCAATAATACCAAGCTATATCGCGATAGCCGATAATTTTAGCCGCGGCTCTTTTCCGCGAAGCGGTTGAACGATCTCGGGGGGGCAACGAACGACCTCGCTCGCAGATTACGGGAAATTATTATTCGATCTCGATTGACAGTTTTAAAACGTAAAATTACATAATTATAATAATATCGGAATTAAAACGGCGGAGGTAAAAATACTCAATCGATATTTTCTTTCGGACTTTAAAGGCCGGTATTCATAGTCGGTTTTTATATCTAAGACCGTCTTAAATACGATCTTAAAATGTTATGAACCAATCACAGAGCCGGCATTAGCGTCTTAAGACATTACTTAAGACGGTCTTGAAATAAGAACCGACTATGAATACCGGCCAAAGAATGTTTATAAGGAACATTTAGTACGTCGAAATTGCAGCAACATTTACATATCGATACCTAAAAAGTAACGTTAGTTCCCTACTTTCCTGCCCCCTCCCCATTGAGCAAGTGCAACGAACGATCAGGAGGGATGGATCGGTGACGTATCATCGGCGTGATCGGCGACGCGCAAGCGTCTCGACGTCACCGTCGGCGGAGGCGCCGGTACATCGTCGGAGCGGACGGGGGGCTGAGCGAGAAGAGGGGGACGAAAGCGTGCGCGTAGGTGCGCAAGGCCATCGCGGCGCCGCGGGTCAAAATCGGGGGCGCCATTCCCCGAATTCTCTTCCTCGGGGCGCCAATGAGTCGTGTCCGAATAACATATCGTATCATCGCGATACGTAATAACGAACATAATTAAGATCAAGTTAAATTAGCGAAATCGAGGAGCGTAAACATTTATCCGCGCGTCCCGGCGCGCTTGAAAATATATATCGATAAAAAAGACGATATAAAAATCGATCGATGAGAGATCGTGATATTTAATCGCGCGGGGGCGGCGAGCGGCCACCCCGGGCGAGCGCCGATACCGTAAAGGGACGGGGGGGCAGAGGGGGACCAAGAACGCGGCGCCGCGGCGTGTCGTCCGCGCGTCACGAGTCGGAGGAGGGGTGCGCGAGGGCGGGAGGGAGAGAAAGAGGGAGAGGAGTAGCTCGGCAAGGGAGGGCGAGAGGCGAGAGATATACGTGACACATACACGCGCGGATGGCCGTGCACCGTGACGACGCCGAGGCCAGGCCACGACGGCGACAGTGAGGGAGCGAGGGGGGAGACGGCAGAGCAGCCGAGTCGCAGCCGCGGGGCGTAAATATACGTGTGCGTGTGCGCGCGCGGCAACCGGGGTGCCCCGGTTGATCCGCGGTGTGGGACACGCGCGCGATCCGTACGCGGGACACGAGGTACATCGACGAAGGAACATCGCCGTGACGACGACGACGAGGACGAAGACGGCGGCGGCGGGCAGCTTTTCGCGTCCGAATCGATAATTCGAGCGCGATCGTGGGCAGCGTGGCGGACGAGGGAGTCCCCCGAACGCGAGAAGGACTCCGGAGTACTCCGGACGAGCGAGACGCGGGCCCACCCTCTCTCGCGCCTCCTCTTCTCCTTCTCCTCGTCTCTCCGTGGGATACGCGATTACGTGACGAAGTGATAAGAGAGCTCGCGGCCGGAGCGGGCGCGCACCGTCGCCACCCTCGTTTACGTTATCGGCGCCGCGCAACCTATATCCGGCGGCACCGCACACACCGGCGGCGGTACACCCGAGGGTCTTCCGGCTGGAGAGAAAGAGCGGTGGTGCTCGCGATACACGTACGGGCGAACGGCGACGATGATGCACGGCGATAAAGGGGTAAGCCGGACGATGGAGCGCGCGGATTCCCGCCCGTCGGGAGTTCGGGAGTCCGCGATGGAAATCGGGTCACCGGTTCGCTGTCAGGCTCGTTATCGAAGCGACAGCGAGTATCCTGGATAGCGATATCCTTTCGTTTGGTCCCCTCGATCCCGTCTCGGCATATATCGCGAACCCCACAGTTCCCACACGGTGCGACGATCGCGAGGAATTTAAGGACGGACTTCCGGAAAGATCCGGAGAGACGCGCTTCCTCGCGGCAGGTTTCTTGGCGAACGAGGATTTCCGGCTCGCTAACGAGAGAATGCCGCCCTTATGGTTTTCGCGTCGAAAATAGGGTGGCTGCATTTTGCAAGCGCGTAAATTGTTTGTACTGCGAGTGCAAGGAGAATGTAACTGGGATGACGAGCAAGATATCTGTTCTTCGTGGATCTTTCGGGTTCAAGTTATCCGATAAAAAAACGCAAAAGGGCGACAAGGCGATGTGCGAGTCTTGATTTGTTGTTTGCTTTAGTTAGCAAGATCTTATTTATGATTTAAAAATCTCTATTACTAAACACATCGCTAATAAGACTTGGACAGTGAGAACTATGACGAAATATTAATTCGTTTCGTTTCGCTTTTAAACAGAAAAGAACATTTTACATAGGGCAATATTTATATTTGTAAACAAGATTTCAAAGAATCGCTAATTCCGTAACACGGATTACGTCTTCGGCGTTAATAAAAGTAAAAAGAAAGTCTCGAGTCACAATAAACGCGTTTCAAGTTTTCCCATCTCTCTCACTCTCTCTCTCTCTCTCTCTCTCTCTCTCTCTCTTTCTCTCGCGCGCGCGCGCCATTCGATCGTGAAAATTTCCGTCTTATGAGAAACTGTAATGTCTGTGTAGCGTGCGAATCTCCCGCAAATAGCACGTACAAACATTTATAATGGTAAAGACCGATAGCGCAACTTCCACGCGAGAGAACGGCCGCAAAGGCGAAGACTTTCAATGTTGGAACAACGTCGTGTCTCCTCGACGCCAACGTTCTGTGTATCGCGTCCAATTAGGGACCTTTGTAAAGGGATACGTGTGCCGTGAAAACATCGTTAATTAACGCGTTTTCTGAGAGTCTCGTCTATAAGGATATCGATTCCTCCGCGGATCATACACGTGCGCGTCTTCACAAAGAAAGGCAGGAGGGTCGCAGCTTTCATCTCGACCAGATATTTTTATACGTAAAAGAGAGGGATTTTTATTGTGCAAAAAAGAGAGAGAGATAGAGGAGTATTGTTGAACCTTTATATATATATTTCCTTTTGTGCGTGGGGGTTACTATTTCGTTAGAACGTACATCAGTTCTTCTACGGGAGGCTTTTATTTCAATCGGAAATTTTTATTGCGCGCGGAAGTTGCTTCTCGTAATAAAAGAATAAGCTCGATTCGGAATTGAATGCGCCTGCCTGTCGTAATTAATATCAATGGTAACCGACTTTGTCGGGCACTCGACTATTGACGGACGCTGCAACATTATTGACACGGCCGTCGGAACACGGACGCGGCTTTATCGCGATTACGATTATTTACGAAGCGCGATGCAATTATTTTCACGCGCGGCTATTTATCACATGAATTTCCAGCGCAAATTGATAATCGGCGCAAAATGTTAATCGCGTAAACGGTTCGGGAGAGAAAAAGAATTTATTTAATGGCTTATTTTCTTTCGCACACTCGAGAGAAAAGCTCATTAAACGCCACTTTCGCGTTTAATCTGATTTCGAAAGTTATATTTACAGCGTGGTCGTTCGATTGCGCGGATTGCATTGCGAAAATTGCTCGTCATTCCACTCTATACATACGGGGGTGTGTCGAAAAGAGCCGAGCCCGAAGGGTCGAGAACTTTCCAGCGAGGTCTTATTGTTAGAGCGGCAAACGAGCGACCCGAAAAACGAAGCTCATCGACAATTTAAATAAGCCCTCGATAAAATATTATACGTTTCGAGGATCGATCGCGTAGTAAAATAAATGTCGCTAGACCGATGACAATTAAACCCCTTCGCTCTGTCCAGTCCCCATTACCCTCCGGGGAAAAAGGGCTCGGCCCTTTCGATACCGCGCGGATGTGACACCCCGTATATATGCGGACGCGTATTAATTTCGCCGACGGCAATTAGACAATCCGATACCGCGCTCGAGCGCCCCGTCCTCACTTTTACCCCCTCCCCCTATGAATCCCTTCGTTAGTTGCATGTACGCATTTACGGGATTACACGTGCCGCGCGCTGTCGCGCCCCCGACTTCTCCCCCTCGCCTCACCCTCAGATTCGTATTCAGCCACACCGGATTTCCGTGTATGTAACGCGCGTGTCTTTGATCTCTGATGAATCGCGGCCCGTCGCGATTGCGTAACGCGGCGAATTATGCCTCGTATGCGCCGCGGCACGCCGATGGAAATCGTCCCCGGGGGCCCTCTCGGAGAGCTCACCGGGGGACTCCGGGGACGCGGCTCTAATTACGGCTCCGCGGAAAATGATGTATCGAGCTGTTATATCGCGTATTTCATTGCGGGTATTTCTTTCTCGCGAGAGAATTAATGTCCGTGTTTATATTAATCACATCGCGAGTATATCGAGAGCCCGCGCGATAAAATCACGGGATGGGAAAACGCGGTATGTAAACACGCGCGATATTTCATATTTACACGGCGATTCTCTTTTAATAAACGCGTCCGAGAGGCGGGGGGGGGGGGGGGAGGAGGAGATGATCGTATCGCGGATATGTCGGGAATTTGTTTCACGAGCGATCGAAACGGAGAACCCCCGCGGGCGATGCTTTTCTTAGAGGGGTATAGTTTACGCATGCGAGAGAGGGTATCATCGATTTATTCAGCCGCGTTGTAGTATTTGATAACAGTACGCGCGCACACGCACACACACACACACGGCAGTTTTGTTACTTAGAGGCGCCGTATGTGTATAATGTGTACACAAACGCACACACATGCCTAAACGGTGGGTGCCGTGTCATATATGTCACCCACGTATATGTGCGTGTGTGACGCCCACGCCGCGCCGCAAATCCCCCTCGAGCTGGGGCACGCGACCCACGCGACATCGATAATCGTAATTCCCGGTCTACGATAGGTGTTTTAAGCCCTAAGCGTTAAGAAATTGTTGAATCACAGTTGAATTTGAGGAGAATAATTGACTGTGATTGGTCAATTTCTTAGGGCTTAGGGCTTAAAACACCTATTGTAGACTGGGACTAAAGGGCCTGAGCAGAATAGCTGACTTATAATTTTAAGACAGAGTTTTATGTTCTAAATCTTTATTTTTAGTAACGCACAATACTGTCTTGTGACTCTCAAGTCTTGTAAATGTTGACACTTCGTACACACGTTTAAGACTTGAGAGACACAAGACATTGTGCGTTACTATAAAAACAAAGATTTAAAGCACAAGACATTGTCTTAATTAAAATTATAAGTCATCTATTCTGCTCAGGCCCTAAGGGCCTAAGCAGAATGGCTGTCTTGGCAGTGTTTTACACTAAAAACATTTGTAAAACATGTGTGTAAAACACTGCCAAGACAGCCATTCTGTTTAGGCCCTAAGTGCCCATCTACAATAGGTTAAGCCCTAAGGCTTAAGAAATTGACCAATCACAGTCAATTATTCTCCTCAAATTCAATTGTGATTGAACACTTTCTTAAGGCTTAGGGCTTAAAACACCTATTGTAGACTGGGACTAATGAAATAATATGCGGCACAGGTGGAACTGTGTTTCTAAACACGGCCGCGGCCAGATCGGGCTGGCTTGAAAACAAGCCACTTAAAGAGGGACGTCGATATAAGCCGAGCCGGGGACTCCGGGAAGGAGGGTGAGCGATGTAAAGACCTCCCCGGCGAAGGTACGAAACGCGGGATAAAGCCGATAGGGCGCTTTCTTTCGCGACGGGGGTTGCCGTTCTCCACGCGACGGGACATCGCGTCGCCGAAGGTCGTTCGTGTCCTCGCGCGAGCTAACTCGATGTGACGCGGAATAAAAACTTACGACCGATACGATCTCTAAATTGCCCCTCATATCGGCGTTTATGTAGGGCTCGTTTTTTCTCTAATTAGCTCGAAGAGACCTCAGCCCCTCGTAACTGCGTGTGTAAGGGGAAAAGAAATATGAAAAGAAAAAGAAGCGGAATCGATAGGGGAACGATGATGGTCCAGATTGCGCCTGGATCGCTCCAATTTAAGATTGTTTGTTACCAAAATACACGATCGGCGAAAGTATGAAAGTAAAGGGGAGAGACGCACTGTTAAATTTTAAAGGATGAAATTAAAATCAGTAGCTTGAGTTAAATAACATTTTGTTATTTTCAACTACCACGTGTGTCGAAATTTATTATTTTGACACAAAACCAGTATTATTTTTAACTTCATTGTTTTAGTTAAATTGACGAGCATATTGAGTGGCAGGAACAGTGGCTTATAGGAATGCTTAAAAATGATTCAAATTGAGTACAATTTGACACTGCGAATTTAACAGTGCGCTAATCTACGACCAATTCGTTCCAGTTGCAGGCAGTGAGATGCAGGCCGCGAAATCTGCAGGCGCGCCGCAGGAGGTGGCCTCTGCGACTGGGCCTCTTCCTGATCTACGTCCTCGTGCAGTACGTCTCGAAAGCGCCTACGTCGGCCGAGACGACGACGGTGCTGTCAACGAGCACCGCACAGTGGATGTCGGAACCGCCGGTGTCTACGAACGACACTTCCATGGAGGAGGAAATGATACAGCAAACGACGACGGTCAAAACGACGAGGAGGACGAGCCATGCGGAGGGATCCAAAACTGAGGCGCCGTTGAAGGGGCACGGACGCGCGAAAGCCAACGCGTCGAACGGGTCCGCGAAGACCAAGGAGTCCGAGAAGAAGAGTACCGAGACCCCACCGCCGAGGCACGGTCGAAACGACACCACCACGGTGAGTGCTCCCGCAGGCCTCCCGGTCGCGATACAGCCGGACAGTCAAGTAGAGAACGTGGATTCTGCGAAGCTATACAGATCTTGTTGGCGAAAGAAACTCATAGATTTGATATATAAGACTTGCTGTGCGCAATACGCTTTATTGCATTTCTATCGACAGCACGCCGAAATATTGTACATTACAATTGTCAACAAAATGCGACGGTAGATTAATCGCAGAAGTCGAAAGACTTTGTGACATAATTTCGTTGCGTTACGCTTGCCAAGCTCTGTGAAGCTATCATGGGTGCAATCCGATGCTAATCTTCCGTGATCTCCACTCGATTTCGATAATTCGCTTACTGGCGGTTTGTACATTCCGGCGGAGGCACCCTGTATATCTCGTGGCGCAGATGGATGGTAACGTCTTGAGAAAACAAGATTAGAAGCTGTCGCCCGGATCAGAATCCAGATACGCGATACACGGTGCGTGATGCAGGATTGCATAACACCTGCGTCAGGCGTGATACTGCATATGATTGCGGATTAACGTGCCGACATTACGATGGCTTTATCCGCGAAGATACATCTCGATCGTTCGAAAGAATTATAAAGACATGATCAATCTGTATTAATAAAATGAATGATGCTGTTAAGTGATGAAGGATTAATAACGAATGTTTCTTTTTTTTTTAATCTTCTTTTGCCACGAAAATGGCCCAGGCTACCCCAACCACCCAGATGACTACGAGGTATCCGTATCCCACGGTGAGACCGCGAAGGACCAACTGTTCGGCGCCCGCCATAGAGCAATTTCCGCGACCGTTGATGGGGCCCGAGGCCAGAAAACACGGCGGTCTCATAATACACGTCCTGGCCGCTATCTACACTTTTCTGGGCCTCGCGATTGTCTGCGACGATTACTTCGTCTCGAGCTTGGACAGGATCTGCGAAGGTGAGGCGAGTGAAAATCCCCTGCGGCGAACGTGTTGAAATCAATAATACCACTGACTCGCATCTGGTTACGGCATTACGCGTAGATAGTTTTGCATAAGAGGATCGTATTTCATCGCGCGGATCTGCCGCGAGATTTGTTATTAAGAGACGGTCATCTCGATTCTGCCTTTTTACCGTGAATGAAGGTCGCTTTTGGATTCCCGATGCGTTCGACGCGTTCTCGAGACAGAGACGTTCTTTGCAATTTTATTTTAAATGTATTAATTTAAAACAAAGGGGCTTAGAGCCATGACTGGATGGCTTTGTTTTCAATTAATTTATTAATAGGTTGAGCCTCTTTTTTAAACATATTAATATATTACCTCTTTTTTTTTTCAGAATTGAGACTGTCTCCCGACGTCGCCGGTGCCACTTTCATGGCGGCCGGCTCTTCCGCGCCCGAATTGGCGACGGTCATCATCGGCGTGTTCTTCGCCAAGGACGATATTGGAGTGAGTATCGTGCTCGCAATCGCGGTCGTCTAATCGCGCCTCGTACGCTTCGCTGCGTTTATTAAACATCCTGAATCGTGAATCATATAAATTACCTTATGTAACCCGATGTGCGAGTAAATTTTATTTTGTTTTTCCTTAATTGTGAAGGGAACCACTCTCGCGTTATCGCGTTACGTGGATCTGGCTCGACAGCGAGCCGGACGTCCTCGTTGACTAACGGTGCAGAGTTCGGCAATCAAATCTTCCTTCGTCGCGTTTCAGGTCAGCGGCGTTATCGGCAGCGCCGTTTTCAATATAATGTTCGTTATATCGATCTGCGGCCTATGCACTGCGACGGCCTCCAAGTTGAACTGGTGGCCTCTCTGCCGAGACTGTTTTTTCTACGCCATCTCGATCCTCGTGATGCTCGGCGTGATTTACAACGACTCCATATCCTGGTGAGCATCGTTACACACCTGCATACGTCCGATCGCAGATGGAAACCGACGCGGAATCTCACAGACGAAATAAAAATGCCTTTCAGGATGGAGTCTCTCTTCATGTTATTCATGTACGCGGTCTATTGCGTGGCGCTCTCGTTCAATGTTAAGTTGGAACGTTGGGCGAAATCGTACAATATTCCGTTCCTGCCGAAAGACGACGAACCCGCCGAAGAGAGTGCCCTGGTTAGCTACAGATCCTTACAGGAGGATCGATTATCTTATACCGGTCCCAACTCGCCGGTCACCGAGCAAATGAAGAATCAAGAAGGTAATCAAATAATCTTGTCAATTCATATCTTTCGTGTATTCTCTAGAAATCTGAATGCATTGTTCATCTCTCTTCCAGGAAACGGCATTCAAGAAACGATCGAGCAACAGCCACACCAGCAGCAGCAACAGCAGCCGCCAGCACCGAGGCAGCCCGATTATTACAAAGCGAAGGAGCCCAATCCCAATGAAGTGTCGCCTCTCGTGATGCCGACGGACGGTAGCAAGTGGACCATGTTTACCTGGGGCCTTGTGTATCCTATCCATTTCATGTGCCGGGCGACAATGCCGGACTGCCGGCAAGAAAAGTGGCGGAGCTGGTATCCCTTCACGTTCTGCATATCGATGATCTGGATCAGTTTCTACAGTTACATAATGGTGTGGATGATCACGATCATAGGTAACGTTATCGTTCGAACCGCGAGCGGCTATTTTTTTTTCGAGTGCAGTCGTTTTAGCAAAGTGGCCGACTTACAGGCAGCACTCTGGGCATTCCCGACACTGTGATGGGGTTGACTTTCGTTGCCGCCGGTGTGAGCGTGCCAGACGCTCTTTCCTCGCTGGCGGTCATCAAGGAGGGTCTGGGCGATATGGCGGTTAGCAACGCCGTGGGCAGCAACGTCTTCGACATCCTAGTATGCCTCGGTCTTCCGTGGTTCATACAGACCGCTATGATACAGCCTGGCTCGCACGTAAACGTCACCAGCAGAGGTACGCGGATTTATCTATCTATTTTTTAAATCTCTTTATCTACAGAACGTACATATTTGTATTCTATATTATTTATACATCTCGTTCTTATCAGGTTTGACATATTCCACCGTTTCCCTGCTATCGACAGTGCTATTCCTAGTGGTGGCGACACACCTGAACGGCTGGAAGCTTGACCGACGATACGGCATGGTCTTGATGGTCTGGTACTTGATATTCATCATGTTCGCGTCGCTCTATGAGCTCAACGTCTTCGGCGAGATGAATCCGCCAGTATGCCCCAGCAAGTTCTAATGCAAAGACGCCTCGTTCGTTTCCGACCTTTGCTTTGCTCAACGCGGAACGATCGTCCGGAGCAAGAGTTTCCGGCCGATTGGCTCGCGAACGATGACGCACGCACGGTCGTAAATCGTCGTAAAACGCTCAGCGACCTCGTTCGAACGTCCCTTTCCTCCCTTCTTCTTCTTCTTCCTACTCGATAACGAAGAGGCAGCGAGAGACAGAAGAGCTTAGAAGGTAGCTGGGTAGCTGCATGTCGGAAAGAAGCACGATTTTTAGCTTGCTGTGAAATTGTTGAAGCGACCGTTCGAGATTTTAGGTAAGAGCAAAGAGCTTGTCGTTGAGCTTTCTTTCTTTTTAGGCTGTTGTAGAAAATCTAGACAATATGTGCTCGCGCGTGAGTACACAGGCATTGTATCCTATTGGTGCTACCGAAAGTGACAAAAGAGTATTTTGCTTGCTTCCGTTCGACTAACGAGTCCCCGATCAATTTTCCACAATTCGGGTGAAAGTACAGGAAGTTTATGAATTTTCCCAAGCACCTAAGTTTTCGGACAGACAATACGAATACTAGTATTAAATTGTAATTACCGTTCGATGACGTATTGGCGGCAATATCGCGACAGTTGTTTACTAAAATCAGAAATCGGTCATTAAAAACGATCGTCGCAAAGTTCCAAGCTTCAATCTCAACTCTTAGTCGCAGACCTCGTTGTACGTCGCGCGAGACTTGTTCGAATCGATATAGAAAAGAAGATGTGATACGTTTTATATATCAGCCATATTGCGCAAATGCCTGAGTACCATGGAAGGGGAATGCGTCTTGACAATTGATCGTTTTATATCCTAAATAGAGTAAAAAGATCCAGAGTGTAGAGGTGTGGCTTGTTAGAATAGATCTTAGGAGCGTCATATCTACAGCTAAATGTTAAGACTGTTAACGGTGCTGTGCGAATCGTCGGAAATCGATATCACTGCGGAGCTGTTACGAACGTGAAAATATTTGACGAGAGCGGGCGAGAGAATTCTCTCTCTAGGACTGTTGTCGCAACGTTACGCGCGATCCTTATATTATCCGACACGATGGATATAACACACCTACTTGTATATTTTTTAAATATATTTTCTATCGCGATATCGGAGCGCGACGTACTGCGTAAAATGTGAGATAAGAGGAAATATCTTCGCGCGCTTCTTAAGACGCGAGAGGTAGACTATACGCAAGGTGATTATGACATATTTAATTCGGGTTTCGTTAAAAATGTACTTTTGCCGCCATCCAAGTAACCGGAAGAGACGAGACTTCGCGAGATCAAAGGAGATCCCTCGTTAGCGTGAGTGTAAACGTAAAATCACTTTTTTTTCCAAAAGAGCAGCAAAAAGAAAAGGAAAGGGAAAGAAAAATGTCTTGAAGCGCCACGCGAAGAAAGAACCGAGCGAATTATCTCTCCCGAGTGACCGGGAGTAAATTCACATTCCTCGACGCGCGCGGAAAAATCGCGAGAACGAATGGAGCAAGCGAAATTTCATTTCCGCGACCAAAGGAGACGGTGGAAGGAAGGGGGAGGGAGCGAGAGAATTCGGTTCTCCACGAGGACGAACGAGCGCTGAAAGTGACAATAATTAACGCAGCCTTATCCGAATGAAAGTATCTACAACCAGCACTATTATACTGCGCGTTCCTTGAGACCGATTCGCGAAAAGGGTCACTTGTAAAATCGCTAGACGGGCAAGAGGAACCACCACCCACGGTAACAATCGGCGTACCTCCGCTTCCGGGATCCTTTGATCTTTCGAGCGCGCCGGAATCGGCATCGATGACGAGCCGACGGAATTCCCGCAGGAATCGCAAGAGATGAGGCTGCATCGAAAAAAATAAAAATCGAATATTATAGCAATATATAAATTAAAGTGTCAATAATATTAAATATACGGTGGAGATGTTAAAGGTGAAAATATCGCCCAAGATATTAAAATTCATTTGAATGACAAAACGGAAAACTTAGGTCAATATGAATGAATAGTCAATAAAAAAAAAATTCTCTTTCGTATATGTTCATATTTGAGAATCCTGCGAGCAAACATTCTGTCGATGCAGCTCGTTGGGGTTGCATCCTTAATCGGCTGTTTGCTTAATCGGGATTAAACGATCGCAGGTAATGAAATTTGTAAGAAATCGCAAGGATCGCGCAGACGCTTTAGTGTGATTATATAAATTTAGCATACATATAATATATATAATATATATAATATAATGCGAAGAAGCTTAGATCGTAATGACTATTGACCGTTCAACGTGTTTGTTCACTACGTTTGTCCGTTATTGTTAGCGCGTTAGAGCGATTTATGCATATAAATACTATTATTATAATATGTAATAATATATACTATATTCGCGATGCGTTCGGTGCCGATGGCGAAGTGACTGGGCTGTACTTCGAGGCCCCTGCTTTATTTGACCTCGAGACGAGACCGGAAGTGTAGCCAGAACTCTACGAGCGTCTCGGCGTCGGACGCATCGACGCACGGCTTCCAGGATTTAGGAAGCGCCGACCGACAGTAAAAAAAAAAGGCGCCTTAGATCTTCATTAAAAGCGGACCAGTCTCGCCGTCGATTTCGCGGGTTCCGTACCGCGGCGTCGGTCGCATAATTCGAGGGGGGGTACCCAGCGAACCTGGTGAACGAGCTTCGCGTGCACACGGAGAAGCGAGAGGGTTTAGGGATTTCTTTGGCCTCCGTGTGCCCGGAGGCGTACTATATAGTTATACCCTTGGGTTTCGCGAACGGCTAGCGGTGACACAAAATTCACGGGGAAATCTTTAGGAGGTGAAAACACCTGGCGTCGCGCGACGGCCCCTGATGTGGAGAGCAGCCGCGCGAGGACCCCGCGGGTCCGCACCTCGAGCATCAACGAATGAAAAAACGTTAAGGACTTATTGTTAGAGTTTGCTAGGGGGAGTCTACCCGTCTAATTTCCGGCGACTTTCTTTTCTACCGTGCAGCCCGAAACCGTCGGCCCGAAAAACGCTCGACGATCGCTCGGGGAACCGGTGTGTCGTTTAGAGTCAATTCACCTGTGGCAATTATTAGTAGTAATTAGAAGAGCGCGGGGGCGACTTGGAGGACGGGAAGAAGGGGGGGGGCGCGCGCGCGCGCGCGTTTCCTCCCCCTGTGTCCCGCTTCTCGGGACGCGTCCGAACGTCGATCAATTCGAGGGTGTCCTTAATAGCGTGTAATCGAAGTCAATAACGTACCTTTTTAGACGTTTCTCTCTTATAATTGTAATTCCCGTGAATCGCGCCCGTCCTCTACGATGTTCCCCATTACCTCCAGCGGTTCCCGGAGGATCGCACGCGGGGAGGCCGACGACGATATATTTATCTTTACACACAGACACGTACACACACATCGAGTACACTTGTACAAAACGCAGCGGGCAGGATAACGTCGGGCGACGTTAACGATATAGGCATATACCGGGATATAATACGTAGATTTTATATCACGATATTGTGTACTTAGAAGACTATATATATATATTGCCGATATATACATTATTACCTGATTAATTAAGTTTATACGGCCGTTTCTCCTCTACCCGCAGTATTATCCCAGTCTTCGTCGCGTATATACGTTCGAATACGTTCGTACCTGTTAAATCGCGAAGGAGAGAACCCACCCATCCTCCCCCCCCCCCATCGTACGATAAGTTGTCTCTCAGATGAGTTATTTCTTCTCCGTGATCTTACTCGACGCCTCGCTTTTCGCATTTCGATCCTGCCTCTCTTCTTTGCAGTCGGGACGCAAGCGGCAGACGCAGCCGGTCGATGGCAGCTTCGAAAGTATATTCATAATTATAACGAAACACATAATTATATAGGCACATAAGACATATTTAAAGAAAAAAAAAAGAACTGTATACATTATGAAGAAAGTAGATGTACAACGAATACAACGATATCGGCTGCCGCTGTGATATAGACTCGCTATTTTGTCCATACCGCTTTTCAGCCGTCGAGGGAAGTTTCCTGATTTCCTTATCCCTTTCCGCGCTGTTCACGCGTTGTCGTACAAAGTGCAAAAAAAAAAAACGTTACCGGGATCTCTCCGACCTGTGTCTCTTTCCGTCGTTATTCAAGTTTCCAGAACTATATCCTAACGCGTCAATATATATCTAGTCATAGCTTATTACAACGTTGTGTAAATAATTGTTCTACCAGTGTCGCATATATAAATATATATATAAGTATTATATATATTTATATATTTAAATATACATATATATAATACACACACAACATACACATACAAAGACAACTATATATACATATATATGTATGTATATTGAGAGTATACGTACGTAGTGAACGCAGAGGGAGATAGAGAGAGCCTAAAGTACATATATATCTATATATATGTTATACATAATAAATTTATGCGCCACCTTTCGCAAGGAAAGCTATGTACCGAATGGAAACGATTTAATATTACACATACCTTGTTTAGCTTGAAAGCGAGAGGAAGGTAGACTAGTTATGTACTCTAATGTACTTAAAACGTTTCAACAATAAAGCTATTGCTACCAATTAAAATCTCCGATCCGAAGGGAACGGCTAGCCATGGTTTTAACTCTGAAAATTATGAGTGAGCAATAACGCCGGATTTTATGAATTGCGTTGGTATTTTTATCAAATTTCATACGTTTAAATTAATTCACATGCGCTCGTATAGACATTTTAATATACTTCTGCACCTTTAACGGCGCAACGATATTCGCCCTTTCCCGATTATTTCGTCCCAGCATTCTATAAACATCCACGATACATAAAAAAAAATATATATATGTATAAAATATAATATATGTCATTTTTTGTGCATAATCGACGAAATCGTTGGTCCTCGGAATTTGTGATGGTGCTTAGATGGACTTGAACAAAGCATGCGTGCGGGTTATCGGCATGCTCAAGAATCCGTAGTTTTCTGCTCCAATTGATGCTGCAACTGTTGACGTTCCTCGTCGCGCGGCATATCGCGGCTCGACAGTGGCTGCAGCTTAGGCGGGCAATTGTCCAAAGTTGACTCGAGAGCGTAAAGTTTGTCGAGTTGCTGCCGAATGTGATTCAGGCATTCCAAACGTACGAATCGCCTGCTCGTGTCCACTGAGTCTCTACGGATCGTCAGACCGTTGAGCAATAACTGCCAGCCGTTCTCCTGCAGTTCGCGAGTTATCTTCTCGACGGTCTCTTGCTCCGTTTGTTCCTGCTGCTGCACAGGCGCGTCGTTCTGACAACAGAAAACATTTATCGCACCGATGCAGGCATATTCGATCGTCGTAATATCTTCTTGGTCAAATTAAGAGAAAAAGATATGCAGAAGGTGAAGCGAAAAACCGAAGTTAGAAATGAAATCGTGTAAAAAATCAACTTCTTAAGAAAATTATTTTTATAAAATATCTTTACAAAATATTTTTATAAAATATCTTTATAAAATATCGTTAAAAAAATTATCGGCATTGATATTTATAAAAAATTTTGTCACAGTTACATTCATTATATTTTCTCCTAAAATCAATCTATCTATTTTTCTTACGTTTTGTTTCCGAATTTTATATTTGGGAATTTTCCTCACTCTGCATATCTTTCCCGATATAAACGAGTAAAAGATAAGTACATGTTCTACGCGTATATGTGCAAGATTGACGAATAAGTTAAGATGCGTATCGTTAAATACGTACTTTCGCGTTGTCCATGGTACCGAGCATACGGTCGATCGATTCCAAAAGGCGAGTTTTCGCGGTGTGGAGATCCAGCTTCGTTTGATGGGCGGGTCCATCAAGTGCGGATTCCTTCGTGGGTCCATTAATTGACTGTTCGATCAGCGCGGATGACTTGCTCGCTGCGCAACGAGAGGCAACGTCCCCGGGCTTTCTCGATCTCGTCGTTCTCGCAACGTCGGGTCTCCGTCTCCGGGTTTCGAGTCTCTTGTCGTCCTCGCTCATCGTCACCGTCGCCTCGCCGTCGCCTCGCTTCAGCCTCTCCAGGTCCTCGAGGCCCAGAACGAGCTTCCTCATCTCCTGGGACTCGACGTCGCTCTCGTTTCTCACCTCCGCGATGTACTCGCCGTCCCCGATGCCGACGTAGCGACGCCTCGGTCCGGGATCCGGCACGCGCGACTTCCTCGACTGGAGAACGCGCGGGGTATACTTCATCGACGCCTCGCTCTCGGAACATTCCTGCTCGTCTGGCGATCTCTAGAAGATATCAGCTAAATTTGAAAACGATCGAGACGACGAAACATCCCCTTCGGTCATTTTTTATAATAAATTATACTTTTCCTTTTTTCTAGAATTATATAGACTACGAATAATTATTTATCAAAGAGTGAGTGTTACACACCTCAGGCTGTCTGCAACGGTTGTGTTTCTTCAGCGAACTCTTGACAGGTACAGTGTACTTGGAGCAAACTGCGATATCTTCGTTGGTCAGTTCCGAGTTCGCGGCGTCTCCCTTCATCTTGAACAGGTGTCTGTCGTGCTCGATTCTTCGCTGATGGCGGGCCTGCGGCGGTCTTCTGGGATAACAAGGATGAACATCCGCTTGACACTCGTGCCGGCATAGCTTCTGCGTCAAAGGACTGCTCTGCGACTTTTTAATAGCCGAACTGATCGGCTCCGCGAAGACGCGTTCGCATCGATTTATCATCGCTTCCACGTTTTCCGAAGTTCTTGAAGGCAACCTCGTACCCAATTAGAAAGAGTTATTCATTCTCTCATTGAAAACTTATAATTGGAGAAAGCACTGTTTTCTTTCAATTAATAAAGCTTAATTATTTTTGCAATTAATCTACAACAATGGAATTAAAAACCCTTAAAGCCATGATGATTGCAACGTTAAAAATGAGTGCAGATTCTTGAATAATAAAAAGAAATGCATTTTTTCCGCTCAGAAAAGTTCATTCGGGGTCACTGTCTAATGAGAAAAGATATAAAGACCAAAATATCGAGGACACTAAATAAAGAAATCTACCTCGTGCGTGAAGAACAAAATTGCAGAGGTAAGAAAAGAAAAAAATTAAGTTTTATCGCACGCGTTAAGTCTGCATAGATTTTATGTCAAATTTATAGTTGATCACTAATTTACAGCTATTCTTTATTAATCAGCCGAGCACCAGAAGAGGGAATATCTTCACCTTAGTCTTCCAGGTGAAGAAAATCTTCGCCTCTCAGGCGGGCAGTGACACGAGGGACAATGCTTCTCATAATTCCTCGTTCTCCTCTTGCGCATCGCGATACTGCGCGGCACGTCCTCGCGTTCGTTTTGTCCACAATTAAAGCAGAACTCACCGTGACGATACGATCCGGGCATTCTCTTGTACAGCTCCATAGTTTCCTGAAATAAAAGTTGTGGTCGAGACCGAGGTGCGAGAATGCAGTCGGAAACTTGAGCCTCTTAAAACTTACCGTATCGGCCGTATTCAGTGGCATAATCCGAGCTCCGCCAAGGACTCTTGCGTCCGATGACACCGAAATTCCACCGGGAAAGCTCGAACTGGACTCGTAATACCATCACCAGCACATAATTTCCATTTCTCGAAGATCGTATAATAAATTCCGCTCCCTCGATTACTAATATCTTCGCGAGTTTAAAATTGCGAGCGCAAAGAAATGTAAAAAAAAAGTATATAGCTCATACGAAAGATTGTATATCACACACGTGACACATAGAAAAAAAGAAACGAACGCGTTACGATGCGAATGTGTTTTGATTCGGGTTCATCACAAAAATTTGAGATCCGAGGAAATTTAATGCTGGGGGTGGAGTATTGAATCCATTTGGAAAAGCGGAACGCCGTATTTATTAATTATTGCACGTGCTAAAGCTCTAAAAATAATCAATTAAAATTCGTTGCCTTTAAAATACTAACATACGCTGCGACATGTCGCATTAATTCTATACAAACGATTGGTTTATTGCATTGATAAAAATATCACAAAGCTAAAAAACCGCAATTTAAATAATACTTCTATATGTGCATCTGTCGCGTGTATTTTCGATTATAATGGATAACATAAAACGTGCGCGATTAATTTTCGACAGAAACTCGTGACCAAGAAAATAACGATCTGTTGCAGAAAAAAAGCAGTATTATTTATAAGAGAAAACATTCCAAAAAGTACCTCGTTTGAAATCAACAAGTACCTTCTTTCAATTCGACGATATGCAAAACGTGATGCTTCCGTGGATGATCGTCGAAAAGGATGTATCATGTGAATCATTTATGCAACACGATTTTTGCTTAAAAAATACTGTTTATTGCAAAACAAGTTGCATATCTCTCTTTTGACGGGACATAATGTAAAATAAATATCATCATACATACAAATGTACACGCGTGACGTAGCGCGCCAACGCATCAGTGATTGTACATCGATTTTTTTTTACAGTCTGAGTTTAATATTCTATACGATAGGATTTCTCTTCTCTTTCGAGTATCTCCTGACTACGGCACTTATCTAAAAGGAGGCTAGAATATCACTAAACGGAGTTCCAGGTTCCTTCGCGGCGGCCTCGAAAGTCTCGACGAATGCTTTCTTTTGAGATTCCTTGGGTAGCTGAAATCGATAGATCATTAAATAAAATAGATGCCCAAAGTAGATAAATAACGTTTAAGTAATCTACCTTGTGGTAAAAATCCGAAGCCGCTATACACAATATTTTCTTGTCTTCATATTCGTATTTTCCTATCCTTGACTGGACATACGGAAATCTACCATGTTATAGCTAAGGAATCGTGTTACTTCCCTACTTCCCTATAGAAAATTATAAAGTTACGTCGGCGAGAAAAGGATACAAAGCTCTCAACCAATGGTTTGTTGACGCGCTTATAAAGAAACAGGATAAGCACCAAGTCGACATTGCCATCGGTAAGCTTTGAATGAAATTCGGTAAACTGAAGACCACCCAATCTTGAAGGAGCTCCATTTCCGTGCAGGTACACGCTTTCTCACAGACCTGGCGCAAAATCAGATCGGATCATACATTCGCATTCACTTTTATCTCGCAGTTCGATCGCGCTCTAATTCGAGATCTTCGATCAAATTTACGAACTTTGAAGACAACAGCCGAGAGTAATCTCGGATGTGGCTGCTGCGGGGACAGGAATTCCCCTATGACTTTGGTGAGGATCTCCGACGGCGGGAAGAAGTCTCCAAGCAGGCAGGACAGAACTGTGCACAGCACCTCCACTTCCATGGAATGTCCCTTGCGGATCTTGTCGAATATCGCGGAGGTACGCTCGATAGATCGGACCAGCGTCTCCGGTTCCACATCCGGCAACGGTTCCTCGACGCCAGGCTGATTCAATCGATCAGCCGCCTCCGTGTACATGCACGTCAGCAGAAGTTGCAACGCCGGTAACGCAAGCAGGGGGCTGGGTTGCTTCAGCCGGTCCATCGCGACTTTCACGATCTGCTCGGCGACCTTGCCGACGACGCTCTTCGTTGCCACAAGCCTCTCAAGACCCTATCAAAACAAATTGATACTCTCCGTACATTTGCGTTACTTATACATTAATCAAAAGGCGAGGAATGCCGTGACACACCTGCAGTAGAGTTTGATGTAAACCGTATGAAATATTTTGGGATGTGACTAGAGAGAGGACTAATTCCAACACGGCCGGCGCTTCCGTGTCCGGCGGTGTATCTTCCGCATGCTCCAACAGGAAGAACACCAGAGCCCACATTACACCCTGATGCTCCTCGCTCTGACTTAGAATGCTGCGTCGAAACGACAACGAATTAGGCCACAAAATAGTATCGGACAAATTAATAGATGTGTTCAATATTTTCTCAGCAAATACAGTTAAATTAGACCTCATCTCGAATTACCTATTCGAATCCTGCGAGTCAATGTGCTTCTGTATGTATTCAATGGCTAGGGGATGTATAATATTCATCGTCTCCTCGCATTTGGCCAGCACTGCACTTTGTAGGAGGTATAAAGAACCGTGAAGCGCGGATACTCTGGAAGCTAGGAATACCGACTTCAAATTCACATCCACTATGCGCTTCACTTTATCCAACGTGTCCAAGTCCTGCGAATATAATGTTAGTTAAAAACAAGAAATATCTTTCTATAGTAAATGAAATTTCTTGCGCGTACCAAAGGCGTTAGAACGGCGGCGGCTTTACACACAGAGACGGCCAGGTATTGATGCAAGATCGCATTTTCCGTTGGATGAACCCTCGAAACTTCCAGGCACACGTCCAGCATCCACTGGTACTGCGATCTCTCGAGGAAGAGTTCCGAGATCGCTAGAATCGACTTGACAATTTCCGTCAGTAGCTGTACGGGCGTGTTAGCCTGCGGTGACGTCCAGATGGTGTAGTGCTCGATCAGAAAGCGCAAGCAGGAGTCTAGATCGAGGGAGGCCGACATCAGCGCGTCGTTCCGTCTGTTCTTCAAGTCGAGAACGGAAGCGTTCAACTTGTCCTCGTATAGATTGCACAGGGACCACAAATAAGAGACCGACAGTTGGCTATACATATATCTGTCGAAAACCGCGGTTCTCTCTACGTTGCCCCGCTGGAATATGTGGTCCAATTTCAAGCCATTTTTATTATCCGCGTCGTTCATGTATTCGTACTTCCACAGGAGCAGCTCCTGTACCGCGAACAGCTTCTGGGAGCTGGTCTTATGCACGGAAAGCTGAGGATCTCTCGGATGGTGGATCAGGGTGCTGGCGCCGGGATTGCCGGGACACGGTAGCAGCAGGGTTTCCAGCAACAATCTCGTTATCGCTTGAATCGCCAGGCTGCTCGCTTGAATCAAAGCCGCGATCTCGTCCGAGGGCGTGTTCTCGTTTTGCAGGAAGTTAAGCACGCTCAGATACGCCATCCAGATCTCCTCGAACTGCGACCTGGATGTCCAACCCAGTAGATTTACCCGGTAGATAAACTGCTCCAAGACGTCCACCTCCTGCAGCAGATTGGATTCGGACGACATCAGTGGGAAGTAGCACTTGGTGGGACCCGAGCCGACGATATGACAGCCCCGTTTCCACACCAACGGAGGCGTCAAGATGTAAGAATTTACTAATGCCTGGCGACTTATGCTGATGACCAGTGATTTTATCGTGTTAAACAGATACGGTGGTATGTTCCTCGTGGTGCCATCCGCCTGACACTTCTCGAGCCAGGCCACTATCGACGCCATTTGAATGCACGCCCGGGCGTAGTCCTTCGTATCCTCGTCCTGGAGAGCCGGCTCCAGCGCTTGACAATCCATAGTCGGCAAGGGGTCCACCGTCGTCAGAATACTCTCCACGACTCTCGTCAGAGAGATCGCCGCGGAACAAACCCAAGTGTGACGCGCGTTCTTCTCACCGAAAATTTTACTTGGAGCGGCGTGCCGCAGAATTTCGGCCGCGCAACTCAGCGCGAGCTCCATGTCGTGCGGCCGCAATCTATGAGTACCTTTCCTGTCCGAATAGATCATCCAATGCGCCAGTTCGAGGCACAGGATAGAGAACTTTGCGATATCCTCTTCGAATTTCATGTCAATCTTCGCCACGTTATATTTGGCCAGTTTCGGTAACGTCTTCATGTAAATCTTGACAGTTGGGATTATCGTGAAGAGGATCTCCCAATACAGAGCGTCGCTCAGCAGCTCAGAGAATCTCGTAGCGTACTTCAGTTCCTTTCCGCTGCTGTTATCCGCCTCCGGATTGTAAATTTGATGTGGTTTCGGCACGAACTCGCAGATATAATGAATATGCTCCAACAAACACTGCTTGGCAGCGACGTACAGAGGGCTAGCATCGAAATCAAAATCCTTCTCGCTCTGCGCTTTTCCGAATTCCAACTTTTGGCACTTCTCGACGGTGAGTCGAGCTCCCAATATCACGCAGTGCTTCAAGATCTTCAGATTGAACTCTTTACAAGAGAGAATACTCAGGCAATCGTCCAAGTCCAGATCCTTCAATAGTTGCGCTAATTCCATGGGATTGTTGCCGGCGCTCGCGTGGCAGCATCGCAGTCTTACTTGAGACAGGAACCAATTCCGATCCAACTGAATGCTCTTCACGGTGGATGGATTGAACGGTCTGCATTGGTCGAGCTCCAACGGTGACAGATCGTAATATTGTACAGCCAGCTTGTTCAGTAGGCTGACCAAGCCGCCGTGCTTCCTCGCCAGCTTGGTGGTCTGCAAGATGTCCATGATCTTCACGATGTCGTCCTTCGATAACTGGTCCTTTACATCCTCCGCGCTGGTGGTCAACAGTATCTCTACTCGGCGACTGGCGATTTTCGCTGCCATTCTCGACAGAGCGAGATACTTGGTGGACAATAGCCGCGGTATCAGGGTCATTATAACCGCGCCGCTTTGCGAGTGATGCGCGCCCTCGATACACTGCAGCAGGCGCTTTATGAAACTGGGCTGCGACAAATCCGTGCACTTCGTCGCCACGGCTTGCACCAACAGCCCGCTGGCCGACGGATTCCTGTGTATCGCCGTAGTCAACAGATCCCTCACCGGAGATTCGACGGCGACGTTTATCGCCTCCTCTATATGATTCACCAACAGCCACGTTAGCGGTTCCACGTCGTTGAGATTCTCGCATATGTAATCACAGAATAATATAATCCCGCCTCTTCTAATAATTTGAATGTTTGTACTGGTATTGATGCAATCGCGCATCTTCCTCTCGTTCGTCCGGACATCGGTCTTGTTGGTGCCCAATACCTTCGACCAGAAGGACATCTCGTTATATCCTAACAGGATCATCAAATACGCCCATTGGCACGTCACCGTCGGGCACACATTCCCGATGCTGAGCATCAAGTAGTTCAAGTCGTCAATGAGCAACTTCTCCTCATCGGACACGTTGCGCCCCTGAATCATCTGCATCGTTGCATTCGCCACTTTGCAATGACTGCCGGACTCGAACATATGAATGCACAATTGCAGGAAGAACGCGAACTGATGGACGAGGTAATTGTCGTCCGCCGTGTAATCGGAGAAATCGACGAAGGGATCCGCGGACTTGTGATTTATCAGACCGAGCAGACTGAACACCTTCGTGCTTATCAGATTGATCACCTTGAATATAAATCTGGCTAATACCTGCTCAGGCGGCATTTGGCGCGACTGGACGCTCGAGGCGTTCAACGGATCCGCACATTCGCGGGAGGAAGAGCTCCGAAGTGGCGAGCACAGATGCGACACGTCCGATACGCATACGCTTAGGTCCGAGAGACGCGCCAGCATCGCCTCTTCCTTCGCGCAGGAGATCAACGAGAGCAGCACGACGTTGATCATGCCTAACCAGCGCTGCAGTTTGAGGATTGGAGCGGTCGCGGATATTGACGCGGTGAACAGTATCTTTAGGAGCGGATCCACCGGCCGGAAGACCGTGGGCGAGATTGCCGCGAATAGTTTCACCAACGCGACGTGAGCCTTCTCGGATTCTACTCTGAGCTTCCCGGCGGCCAGTATTGGAAGCACAGTGTCCATTGTTAGTCTGGACCATCTTCGCCATTTCTCCTCGCCATTACCGTCCCCGCTAAATCTAGACTCGGCCAAACATAGCGCCAAGAGTTCGACTACCTCGTGATATTCCACCAAACGCAGCAGCATGGCTATTAGCACGTCCCTCGTTGTTTCCAACTCCCGTTGCTCGACCACGCTCGAGCTTCCATTACGAATAAGAAAGATATCCTCGATGACGGGCGCGAGCGCGGGTATACAGTGCGAGATTGCCGGCTGTCCGCTCGCCATCAGACCGTCGCATAACTGAATTATCTTCGGTACGCCTATTATCACCTTGGAATGATTCTTCTCGTACGACAGGTGCACCAAGAAATTGAACATTCTCGGCAACAGATCCTCGGTTTGTTGTACGTGGCCCTCCTCGATAAATTCAAACTGTTTTAACACGAATCCGATGAATATTTTGTCGGAGTCCAGCAGACAATAATTGACCTTCAGTTGGACCAGCTGACTCAGCAGCATCAGAACCTGGCACTGCAGCGCGATGTTACTCGTAACAGTGTACTGCTTCAGAGACTTTATAACCATCGGTTCGAAGAGCCGGATAAAGGACGCGACGGACGTTTTCTGATCCGAGGATCGCGCCAAGGTCTTAAACACCGACGAAAATTTACGGTCGCTTTTTCTGCGCAGCAATCCTATCCACCTGGAAGCGAAAGAGAAGACATCAACGTGTCAAGTTGCGTGCGGTACAACTATCGAAGTGTCGGAATAATACTTACCCGTTATCCGGCTCATTTTCGCCTCTGCAATTATTCCCGATGCATTTGATCGTGTTCGCCATTTGTCTGGCGGGGTGTTGAAAGCACTGATTATAAAAACCCCTGGCATCATCTTGCAGCGTGCCGCATCGTTCCACATTCTTCTGGACGTCCAACTCGCTCCACTGCGCGCACACGTTCGTGCCGAACAAGCATTTCAGCAGTTGCTGCACACATTGAACCGTTGCTGTTGGCGACAATACGACGGTGGTTTTTAGGTAACATAACACCTCTTCCGCTATTCTACCTGCATCGTTGACGGACGCGATTTCAAGGATCTGCGAGAGAACGTCCAGCGTCGCGTTCAGCAGGGAAATGTACATCTCGCTGGCCTCGTGCTGCAGAGTGACCGAATAATTGGAATGCGCCGCCTTCAGAATATCATATATCCTCATATAATGCGGCATGCCGATGAACGTTCCCGTTTGCTCCTTCCCGCTCTTCAAGACGCCGATCTTTTCTCCCTTCTCCTTCGATTTTTGCTCCGACATGATTTTCTTCCTGGGCGACAACGTTTGCGTGGACAAGGACGGTAACACGGGCTTGGCGCTTGCCTGCATTAGCTGCACCTCGTCGATGACGTGAACGAAGATATTGAGAACTCTCGTGATGTGCGTCATCAGTAGTTCCATGTATCTGTCCTTACACATGTTCCAAAGTTTCATCGGATCGCTGCCGGTCTTAAAGTTGCAGACGGCTAACCCGGAAGTCAGATTGCCAGCGAGGAGGATCAAGTGTCGATGCGTGGACAAATCTAAGCTAATGGTCGACGACGTTAATAGCGGTAATGCCAGTGACAAGAGACCGCTGCACATCGGGGAGGAAACCATCTCATTTACGAAACTAAAGTCATTAGTGTCCGATCGGTCGCTGTTCTTCTTAGATTTTTTCAGCAACGTCTTTGGTAGGATACAGTCCCATCCTCTGACGTAAACCGTAGTAGGATAAGCCTCGCTCAAACAGAAGAGGGTCTCGCAACATCCGTATATTAGATACTTCGACGAATGCACCGTCAGTATCTCCGTTAGGATATTAACTATACGGGATAGAGAATATTCCAGACTAGAATCGTAATTCGTCCCGTTATAATAATTCAGAAATACAAAGGGCTTGATGGACGTGTTCACGAACGGCTTATGTTTATCTTGGTACGACGACAGTTCCGAGATACTTGACGTTACCGCGCTTAAATACTGTTGAGTGTATTGCGTGGCCTTCCTCGTAATGGTATCCTCTTGAGGGTGTCGAAAATATAAACGCGGAATACTCCTGAATTAACAAAAAGAAACGTGAAACGATATTGTGAATCGAGTAAATAATTAATTGTACAACTAGAAATGTGTATCTTACTTAACAATCGCGTCCGATGCGGCGTGTCTCACCCTTTGGTCTTGATCACCTAATAACGCTATTATAACGTCGATAAAGTGTTCTTGGAATAACGATTGCCCCGTTATGTGCTCTATTGTAATATACGATAACTTGCTCAACAAGTCCGCTAATTTTACTTTCACGAGAAAATATGGATTTTTCATAAGTTTTGGCAACGCAGTTAAGATGGTAAGACCGTGTTCATTGTTGATGGAATCTAGTAACTCTGGCAAGCAGAGGTTCAACGCGTCCAACGTTTGACGGCAAGTTGTCGCGGAATCATCGTTCAAGCCCTGTACATTCGACAGAAACAGATGGTAAGTTAAAAACTCTCGAGACTGGTGTCGTCCTTTATAAAACGTATAGACTCACTTTTAAAAGTAACTTTATCATGTCTTCCAACAATATATTTCCATGCCCTTGTCGAGCTAGAGATTCCGTCTCAAAGTTGCGAAAGGACCCGCCGTACTGAACAAATACAGACTTTAAAAAGATTCCAACCACCACCGCTACATTACCTCTGATCTGAGGATCTGGGTGATTGGCAAATAGCAAAATGTCTGCAATCAATTGGTTTGTCTCATTGCAGCTTGATTCTTTGGCCACAGTCATGGTAAACAGGTGCGGATAAAGTTTTAGAATGTAACCCACGCATGTCAGAGCGAGAGACTTTACGCTAACGCGAAATAACTTGTCCGATACTAATTGCCCGGGTTTGCCCGCCAACAAAAAGGACGACACCAAGTAACGGCAGCAAAACTTAACGGGCATATCCGAGTCGGTAAAACTCCCGACATCAGCTTCGTACAACGCGAAATCCAGAGAGGATTTCTTAGGGGAAGCGAACGAGAAAGTAGTCTCTTCGGAGTAATCTTCCTCCTTCGAGTGTTCACTTTGCAGGCTTGGATACGGCGCTTTTTCGGACTTTTCGATCTCGCTTTCGGCATCGCTACCTTCTTCCGCAATCTCATCTAAAAAAACATTGAAAGCTAATAAAATGTAAAATTGTTACGCGAGTTGCGAGTTTACGTGCTCATTCTTACTGTCAGTGGTTTCGATTTTCAGATGACAATAACTCTCCAACATCTTTTCTTTCGTTTCCGTCACGTTGCTCGTACACTCGATCTGCGTTTGTGGATTACACGTCTCCGGCAATGTCGTTTCCGTATCTGCGATCCACTCTGCATTTGGAGTAATTTCCGGAATATCAGGCTCGTGCAAGTTTAAAATGGAATCCGAATTTCCGCCATGGGCAGTACTCGCGCTGGAAATGCTCATGTGACCCAGCGATGGAATGCATGCGTTTTGATTCGACATTATTCTGCTTTGCGTTATACCCTTCGAAGACAATAAAACAGACACCAACGGCTTTGGCGGCATTTTCAGGAGTTGCGCCAAAGTCTCTAAAGCTGCATTTACGACATTATGATCAGAATGCCATTTTGTATAGTGCAAACACAATTCATAAATGTGCAACAAGTTATCTGTCTGTTGTGTCTCGCTGTCTTGGGGCTCCGAGGGTTTACATATGTAAGGTAAAATCACTCTCAGGCATCCAAAGACGCCGATAACAGTAGAGGAATGATCGTCGGCGTTTCTACCCGACGTTATTATATCTAGATAAGATAAATATTATTAATAAATGAACGTTTCGGCATCATGCAGCGCGTAATTATTTAGCGCGTACCTAACGTATAATCCATCACATAATTTAAAAAGAACTGTGGCTTTCTGCAATTTATGCACGTTGTCAGAATCATATTAGCTGCCGCCCTACGAAAAGCTGCTTGAGGAGAGGAGATATTTTCAAAGAATGCCCTCAGTAAATTCTGAAACAAGATTTAATGTTCTCCCAAGCTCATGGAAGTAGCTCCGGTATAATCATACAACGTCGAGACTCTTACCTTGACATCCTTGTCTGTCATAAATGGTCCTAATACTTTGAAAATTAATGGCAACGACTGCGATAATGTTTCAATAACAGTATCCTCCGACCGATGCGCGATGATCACTATGCACGGGATCAGATTTGCCACGTAAGCTTTACCCCTGGAAGGACGTATCATGTGACTCAGCAAGCCAAATCGCCAAAGCGCAGCCCTCAGTATGCGTGCAGGTCCGTTTCTCTTTATCTCATTGTAAAGCTCTATCTGGATCTTAACGACGTTACTGTCGACCATCGCCTGGCAAAGAACGTATCAATGATATATCTATCTGCCCAATAGATCACTCTTAAGTGTTTAATTTCTCCGCATATGCTCGCTTTCGTGCTTCGTCCATGAACATCTACAATCTCCAGTTAATAACAGGTACAAAAAATAGGAAGGCGCAAAGTGTCGTACCCTTATAATCTTGTTGAGAGACTCGTCCGC
The DNA here is from genome assembly GCF_003070985.1 of Temnothorax curvispinosus. Classification (NCBI taxonomy): domain Eukaryota; kingdom Metazoa; phylum Arthropoda; class Insecta; order Hymenoptera; family Formicidae; genus Temnothorax; species Temnothorax curvispinosus. The sequence goes on along the minus strand of NW_020219812.1, from coordinate 111,976 downwards.
GACCATCCTGACGTCGGATTCCTCATCGTTGCAGAGTGCCAGCAGCGTTTCGATGGTGGCACTTAGAATCTGTGGGAACTTGGGGTTCTGCCTGACAGTCGGCGAGCATACCCCCTCGACGATGATCGCGCAACAGGAGACCTTCTCCTTCCTACTGTTCAAGACGAAAACTCATATTTAAGGAACGATCTCTCTCACGTCGCCGGAGATGATGTGTTTATACCGCTCATACCTCGCGCCGGGATCCGACGGAGCATCCGACTCCCGTAGAGCGTTGAGCGTCTCCACAGCCTTCAGCACCCCGTTCAGGTGAGCCATGCCGGATCCTGGAACGGACCTTTCCCGGCTTCTTCGAGGGGGCCGCCTCAAATCACCGTGCGACCGGTGAATGACATCCTGCCGCTCCTGGCCGCTGGTCTATGACAGATCGTGACACGGACACACATCGCAAATACCGCGGACTACATCACTACGTGCTCTGGCTGATCAGGCTGATGACCATCATCATAAACCATGAAGAGGTATGAAGTGCAGACTGCTGCGAGCTCCGTTTACGTGCTATAGAAAGAATAAGGAAGCTCCGACGGGTTTGCCCTCTCTCTCCTTAACCTTTACCTCGGCGAGAAAGAGGAGGGGAGAGGTCACGTATTCATGAATATAATACATATATACGTCAAAATAGACGGCATATAAAATTATATTGTAAATAGACTCAGAAATCCGTGATGCGAATTATAGATCGTCGGTCTGTAGGCGGCCTCGTGTAAAATCGGCCGCGCATGCGCAGGATCTCCCGCGATCTGGGTCATCTGGACCCACTCCACGTGTTTGTTTGCTTGTCAAAAACAAATCATCGGGTGCCAGCTCCGGGACTCCGGGGATCTGAAGATTTCCCTTTAAATAAAGTTGGGATTGCTCTGCGAGGAGGCTTTCGCGGTGATCGATCACGATGGTGCGAAAACTGAAGTATCACGAGCAGAAGCTGCTGAAGAAGGTGGACTTCTTGTCGTGGCAGGCCGACCACAATCTCCACGAGGTTAAGATCCTGAAGCGTTATTGCATTCAGAAAAGATCGGACTATACGGTGTACGTGGGATTGTTATTTATAAATATACCATGAGACGTTATGTAAATTCTAAAATTTAAAACAAAAAAATATCTAGTAGCATACAGTAGAATATAAATTATATAAAATACTATCGATGTAATAAATACAATAAAAATGTAATGTAAAAGTATTAATATTTATCGAAATGATTGCAGATACAACAAACTGTCACGGGACATACGGGAGTTGGGTAGGAAGATTAAGGAAGTCGAGCCTGACCATCCTTTCCGCATCGAGCAGAGCGCAGTGCTGCTGGAAAAGCTGTACATGATGGGCCTGATCTCCACGAAATGGGACCTGTCGCAGACCCAGAAGGTAACCGCCAGTTGCTTCTGCAGACGGAGACTCCCGGTCGTTATGGTGCGCAACAAGATGAGCCAGACGATACCGATGGCGACGAAATTGATAGAGCAGGGCCATGTCCGAGTCGGGGTGGAAGTCGTGAAAGACCCTGCGTTCTTGGTAACAAGGTAAACATTTTGTACTCCACTCGCGCATCACGCAAATATTAGAGAAACGAATGAAACTAATGTCGATCGTATGTTTTACAGAAATTTAGAGGACTTTGTGACATGGGTAGACACATCTGCTATTAAGAAACACGTATTGGAGTACAACAATGAGGTGAGAATTCCTGTTAGCTCTTCTTATATGTTATTATAATTTGGTAATTATATATACATATATACGTATTTTTGTTTTACAGAGAGATGACTTTGATATAGTATAATCTACACGTCGCGTCGATTGAATGCTCTTGCTAGTAATAAAATTCTACGTTTTTTATAAATAAAAAAAAGAAATTTATTTGTACAGCAATATATATAAATCTATTAATAAAGAGACTAATTATTCTTCATTTTTTGTTCGTAAACGTATCTCAAGGAATATTGGTTTCAACATGAGCTTAAACCGCTTACAGCATCATCTTTGTACGAAAAAAGGAAGGTTTTCTTTTTTCGTAATCGTTGTGTCAAAGATAAGAGGTCGTTTTCTTATCGTTATCAGGATTTTTACAAAAGGATACGGATACACACATGCTTTACCTTGAAATAATAAAGTACGCATAGATTCGTTGTAATGAGATAAAGTTTATTAAAAGTCGGATTAGTCGTCACCACTTTGTACGAGTTTCTTGAACATAATAATCGCTTAAACGTAAACGCTCGAAGAACGCGTTCGCGTAGGTAGTCGGAAACGCGAAGGGTTTTCGCTACTTCGGTTTAACGCAGATGCGACACATCCGACTCACGATTTTTATTTATAACCAGGAATTTTACAAACTGTTTAAAAACTACCGGCTATACAACAGTATCAAGAGACACGGGAGTGTCTCACGCCAAGTTGTAATAACTGAGATAAAAAACCGATCGAACCAATCGGATTTATAATGTAGTTTTACTATTTAGTCTTCGCATTTCGGTGTTCAGTCTTTGCTTATAATACGAAGATACCGCGTTTAAGATATATGTAAAATTGAAAATCAAGATGGTCACATCTAGCGCTAGTCGGCAAAAAGGAGCAAGAGTACAATAATATGCATTTTTACACAATTCGCTGACACTAGAGAGATAAGATTCGATTAATTGATAAACGGAACACATGTCTCGGAATTGATATGGCGGTATCAGGAACACTTCAGAATCAGCATTTAGGAGACGCGGTGTCGTCGAACGACGAAGAAAAACGATGGAGCATCGATGAATCATACCACGTGCATTCCGAGCAGCCACTCATTCATATACTTATAATGATAATTAGTATTTATTATGATTATGATACAAATGTTACATGTTAATATCTTTATAGTAATCGGCAGTCTCTGTGCTGGTCTCTTTGACATCGCCGCCGCGTTAAGTAATCGTTTATTACGTTATAGAGAGCACACTCGGAGCATCCCCGCTATTTTTTTCCTCTTTCTTCCCTTTTTCTTTCTCCCTCGCACTTTTCTAGAACGTAATCGACAGATCAAACGGGGGCGTGTGTCGGCTCAGGTCCCTAAGTATCTCCTCCCTCCCTCTCCTTCTCCTCCTCCACCGTCAACTATTTACATAATTGCCTTGCGAAATCTCTCCGTATAACACGCTGCATTTATTCACGGAAGGAAAAGAAAAACGGAAAAACTTTTACGTTTGCTTTTGCTCCGAATTCTTATCTATCTTCGCGGCGTATCCGCCAAACTGGCCTCGTGAAATTTTTATTCAATTCGTTCGAAATGAAACGTGAGTTGTGATCGCACGTTTTTTTTCTTTTGCAGTACAAAACGCGCTTACGTGATATTTCCGATGTATAGAAGGCTCACAGTGAAATATCGTACAAAAGAAAGAAGCAAAGACGAAGCGAAAAGAAAAAACGAAAGGGAAACAAATAATATAATACATTTGCGCGGCTGTTAATTATCAATAGCCGAGACATCCATTAACTCGCAAACCATTACTCGCGAGATACAATAATGTGCCTCTCATACCTATCGAACATGTGATACTCGTATTACTATCTATTGTTCATTTCTTCTTACGTGGAGATATACTGTTACATACAGAATTTCGCACCGACTGGCTATTCGCGACTTTGTTCCCTCGTCGAAAGAAAAATTCAATTCTTTCTTTTCTGATCGTCCTACTGTTCTTTGTACAAGTTCGTTAACGTATTCTATTCTATCGATTAATCTTAACGAGATACTCAGTGAATTACGTTGTCCGTACAACCTTGAAACGAAACATATCGTGCAACAAAATGCAGATATATGAATTTTTCCCCCGTAACAGTTGCATCACAACTGTATGTATTTCACAAAGATACATACTACTTATTTGAAGACTCTGTAAGACGCTGAGTATCGCGCTAAACTCGAATTTGCAAACCTACATCGCTATATCTGGGGTCTGCCCAAATTCTGAGAAACGGTGACAAGGTCTTGCTGGCTATTTCTCAGGTTTTGGTGAGTTCACCAAATTTAAGCATCCATGCTTCTTTCGATATTCGAATATCAGAACTGAGCTGTTTAGAGAAGGTAAAGTGTTTAACAAAGTATATATATTTTTTTAGAAAGATCGAGCATGATTACGGAATGACGTAACGGGAATAAGTAAAATGCGATTTGGAGTAAAACTGTATTCGCATTTAAATGCGATTCGCAGCAGCGAAGAGAATTCTGAATCACAATGAAAATGACCAGCTTAGGTGTGGTATTAATAAACGTATGAGAATTTCAGAAAGACAAATGGATGACTGCTTTGATGGAAAAGAAAGATTCTTACAGTTGTGTGTACACTACTATCTACAAAAACTTCAACGTACTTTCTCTTTTTTAATTTTAATATCCTCTTCGTATTATGCTCGTGTTGCAATAAATAGTATAAATTTTACATAGGCAGTTTTACATATGCTACTGTACAAGACGAAGTGCAAAAAGACTTATACTTTCCCCACTCCAATTGAAATATAAATTTATCGATGTAAATAAATCTACAGCGTTAGGCTCAAATGTAATTTTCATACAATAAATCTGACACTGAAAAGGAAATTCCGAAATATATCATTAGAATTTGAAAATAGCGTCACCACCCAGCAGTGACGTTTTCTTTAAGATGACTTAATTTATTAATAAAATGTTTATCTCATAAACCAGGATAAATTAAAGCCGCTTATCATTATCCATTACGCTACATTTATTTCACAGGACCAGTCATTCCATCCTCGGATAAAAAAAATCTAGTAATTTCTTTGGCAAATAAATCTCTTATGTCTCTGCCTGGATCGTAGTAGCATTGGGCTATAAATGCAGACAGAGTAATAAGGTCATTTTGATGAACGTTGGAAAAACTGGTCCTTCAAGACAATATCGAATTTACGCTTTTGTTAATCCTCCAATATTATGCTATCTGATATTGAGTTCCAGTCCTCTTATGCCCTTGACATATTGCGGTTAATAAAATTATCTACGAGTAACTAAATAATTCTCCCTCTCCCCACAGTGTTATCAATCTGATCGGGTTAAACATTTAATTGTATTAATTAAATTAATTTCTCCAGAGCGTCAAATCAAGCATTAGATAGTATTTTCACTGTAAAAGCCTGTAAAAATTCATGGATGAAAATGAATGAAAATTTAGAGAACGAATATCAAATGTGAATCGCGGATAGACATAAGCTTTGGAAGATTGACAATGTACCCATTTTTTTTCCATTCAAAGTCGTGATTTTTACAAATTATATTTTTACATACCGGAATGCACGTGGTGACATTCATTACATATCATTGCAATTTTATGGTTGCGAAATAAATACGATAATAATGAAAGCTTCTTATCAACTTTAGTGTCAGCTGGTATTGGTAAAAAGACGCATATCATCGGAGCAACGTATAGACAACGTGATTTTTAATGATAGATAAGTACAAGACATTTTTTGTGCTCAGTTTCTCCTGGAATATATCTACGTATTCTGTCCTTGGGTTTCGTAAAGCGTATATGCGCGCGTTTATCTATAGCACAAGTAACGTTTACTATAGACAATGCGCGCATATGCGCTTTACGAAACCCAGGGCGTATTCGATACAATAAACTGCATTTCTCTTTTATTATAATGCTGTAGTAACGATTATTGCATATCAACAATATCATTATAACATAATGTTATGTCACGAAACATTTTCCCAAAGAAGATTTTTACAGCACAAGTAGAATGTCTACATGTACCAGATATATCCATATTGTAATACGCACAATAAGCATGGTTTTATAATGCTTATTAAAACTCATATAAATATATGAGCAATATAGATAAATTATCAATAAAATTTCTACTGAATAATCAGAGATTATGACAAAAAATCACCTCCTACAATACCAATATTCTTCACACACTCAAAAATTGAAGATTTAAATAAGTTTAAATTGTATCCTCTTACGATTGACTTGAAATGGAAAGATGTAAAGAGAATACAAGCAATAACATCTACGTTAAATATCTAATAGAGATCCTAATAGATCCTAAAAATTTTTTTTCTCACAATTGCTACTTGGATATGCATATTGAATAGTTCTCGTCCAATACGCACAGTATGTATATCTGGATGGAATTGTAAAACGGTAACGCTTTATAAAAATGGAAAATTTCTTCATTGGCGCCAGTAACAATTATTATGCTATTGCTTCGTGATTTTGATAATGAAATTGGACGAACCTCTAGAATCCAAATGAATTTATATCCTCAACCAGACCTTTGCCTTATAAACCTCTTTGGATAAATGAGAGATAAAGTTGAATGAGAGATAAGTCCCGCGACGAAAGAGCGCGAGTACGTAACGAGCGAACTCTTATGTAATCACAGTAGGCGCGTCGCGACCAGTATGCTGACGAAGTTCGGTTAATTCTAACGCGATATTAATTAATGGTTTTAAGACCAGTTGTGCGTCTTTCACGAAAATAGCCGGATCATTCTCGTAACTATCGATATACATACGGATAGTGGCACCAGAACTTCCCGTTCCGGATAAGCGGAATATTATCCGGGAGCCATCCGCAAACAATATCCGTAATCCCTAATGCACAAAATATTGTAACTAGCTTGAAGATACGAAATTACTAATATTAATACGATCGTAGAGCGTACCTGTTTCGTAGCTTTGCTACCATCGACAGGATCCGTATAGGAGTAATTGTCCGCCTGCTTAACAACATACTCTTTACCTTCGCGCTGCAGCTTTCTGCCGATAAAATCTGGCTTCTGAATCAGGGCTTCGATACTCTGCATCATTTTATCCGCGCTCGCGGAATCGCAATTTTCATAATCGTACCTATATGATCAACAATACATCCACAAATTTAGAAGCGTTGAATCAAAAGACATTTAAATATGTATTCGAAAATAACAGACGAGTATGTATGTGCACCTAGTGAAGAAATTTCTTCCATAAACTTTCCAGTGATCCAATAAAATATCCTCCACGGATTTTCCTCGTCCCGCAATTACATTGAGCCACGCCAGGCATGCCCAGATTCCATCTTTTTCGCGGATATGATCGGAACCGGTGCCGAAACTTTCCTCTCCGCATATCGACAGATCTCCAACATCCATAAGGTTTCCTATAAGTTATATTAAACAAGCATTGTAAAAAATAATAACTTTTAATGCAATATAATTTAATTATATTGTAATAATAATTATTTAATATTGTAATAATAATTTAATTTAATATAATAAAAGTAAAAATTCTGCATACCAAAGTATTTCCATCCAGTAGGAACCTCGAAGAATTTTACCCCGTCTTTAGCGGCGACTCTATCAACAGCTGCAGCCGTTGGCATTGATCTAGCATATCCTTTAACGCCAGTCTTTTGGAAATACGGAATTAATTTTAAATTAGCAGCTAATACCGCTAAGGAATCGGAAGGAGTGACGAAAAAGGCTTTCTTGCCCAAGATCTGTAAGTGTGCAAGCACAATTTAACGAAACAATTTCCTATCTAGACCAATTTTCGATGGATTTTACTCACCATATTTCTGTCTCCGTCCCCATCGAAAGCTGCACCAAAGTCGTACGGTCCTTCCTTCATAGCATTCACTAAATCTTTGGCATAAGTTAAATTTGGATCGGGGTGTAAACCACCGAAATCTTCTAACGGCTTTATATTCACTAAGCATGTGTCATCGACGCCTAATTCGGTGCTAAATATTCGCTTCACGTACGGCCCCGTAACTGAAAATTATTGAGAGCTCCTATTACGATATGTGTCTGGGTAATAAAAGATGCCAAATACAAATTATATAATGCCTAACCTCCATTCATTGAGTTTATGAGAACCTTAAACGCTGGCTTATCCGCATTGCCTTGCAACAATTTTCTAATACTCGCAAAATCAAAAATCTCCTTCATAAGCTCCACATAATCGTTCACAGAATCAATTATATCGACGGTAAATGGTCTGCCATCGACTTCAACAGAGGTACTCTGTACTTTATCAATATCTACCCCAATGTCAGGAATAATTTTGTAAGATTGGAGCGTTTTGGTGAGCTCGTAGATTTTGTTCGTCACGTTGTCCGGAGCAGGGCCGCCGTTGTCGCAATTAAATTTAATGCCAAAGTCGGCATCGGGACCACCAGGATTGTGCGACGCAGTTAAGACAATCCCACCTTGCGTTTTATACTTTCGTATTATAGTTGACACCGCTGGCGTCGAGAGAATGCCATTTTGACCAACTATTAACTTCCCTACCTAAAAAAGAAAAAATTGTAACATATCTCATTGATCTCTACATATCACAATCTTTCTTACAGTAGCTTTTAATCAATTATATGTCATGTGATATTAATTTAATAAATGTGGTCAGTTGAGTCAATTAAAAGCTACCTGCGTTAATTATTTACTGGCAAAGCAAAAGTCATTGTTTCTGCTCTCTCACACAGTTGTCTGTAGATAATCTCTTACAAAAGAATTACCCAATTGCATTACTTTTCTGAGTAAAAACGTCGATTCTATCAAATGAATAATACACCACGTGTAAAGAATCATAGATCAGTCAACTTTCTGACATAAAATCTCAAGTATAAAACTATTAAACTCTAATTGCTGCCATTAATCAATTATTTATCAGTCTCACAATGCAACGTTCTTCGTCTACGTCAATCTGTATGGTGGATCAATCAGCCTCACCCCGTTTGCCGCGGCGATCCGGATGATCTTCGCCACTGCCTCCCTCCCGTAAAACCGTCCGTCGCCGCCGACGACGAGGGTGCAGCCGGTCAGCTGATCGCCCAGGGCGTGCAGTATCGCCTGCACGAAGTTCTCCGTGTAGTGCTCCTGCTGGAAGACCTTGACGGCCTTCCGCAGGCCCGAGGTGCCCGGCTTCTGGCCCTCGTACACCCGGGTGCTCACCGTCAGGCTCGTCACCGACGTCGCGGTCATGCTCGCACGGTGGTGATTCCACGGGCGCGCTGCAACCGACAGAAAGGAGATAAAAAAACGATAAGACGAGGCGCCGAACGCTGGTTGAGGTTAATCCGTTGGCCGCGACCGGCGAGGGAATAAACCGAACGAGGAGCGCGGAGCGTACAGTACACTCGCGACGGCCGCCCGATAACTGCCGGCGGCGGGCCGAACTCCGCCTGTCAATGACACGCAAGGGCACGGGCGCCCGGTCGCCGCCATCTTGGGAGATCGCGCGCGCCAGCTGTCGCGGCGGCGCGGGCAGCCTCGCGCGCACGTGCACCGTGCACGATCAAAATCACATGGGGCCAACGGAGCTGTGTTGTGCGGTCGTGCCTGTCGTTGACACCTAAGCCGGTCGGATACCTCGGCAGAAAAGGAGGAAAACGACCGCCAAGGGTCGATTACTGATAATTATTTTGATAATTAACTGTACATCGATAACCATGGATAGCCCTACGACCGTCCGGATATTGCTAAGGTATTTATTTTTAAGTAATTTATTTTAATCGACACCGGATATATCTCTTCTAATACCTCCTCTAACGAGTGGACCCGGTTTTGCGACCAATTTTTGGATTCTTGAGTTTAACACCTACAAGTTATATTTGTTGTTTACTTTCTAAGACCGATATTGTTATTTTGTGCATTAAAATAACAGTCCAGTTTTTTGAAGAAAGCGGTTTGGTATTTTCTTTTCATGAATTGAGCCAGAAAGTATTGTGTGAAATTAGTAAATAAACTGTTACAGAAATATTGTGCATAAAAACCTATTCTCAAACGATTGGGATAATGTGTTGAAGTAATTTAACCGTCGCTAAACATGCATTAAAGGCCAATTCCTTTTAGTGACACAAGTCGACACAAGTATCGTTCTGTCTTTGTTATTCACTGAATGCCAAGAAGGATAGAACGATGTTTGTGTCGACTTGTGTCACTAAAAGGAATTGGCCCTAAATTGTGTCTTCCTCAAAAGATAGATATTTCATCAAGTCAGATTTCTTCGGAGAGAATCATAATTCTTTCGATAGTAATCTCTATATTGCAAATGTATAAAAAAGACAGAAAATATAAAATTCTTGGCTAAGTAAAAACTTTTCTTTTAAACAATAATAAGCGAAACAGGACCAATATGAGTTTCACAATTAATTAGAGATGTCCTTTTCGGTCGGGCTGGCCATGATAACTATAATAATAATATTTGTGTGAATTTTGTACTTTTTTTAATTCAATAAACTGCGCGCCGATTACTTGTCAGTTTTAAAATACAGATTTTTGTTGGAACAGTAAATTCTCATATTTAAATCGATTTAACTTTTGATGCTAATAAACATCCTGTTTAAATCATCGTGAAGAATTTATTGTGAAAAATATCCCCCAGATAGAATTTGAACCCCCCTACAATTCGTGACGGGAGTCTTTATCAATTCGATTGAGGCACACGTGATGATATTATTTATCGCGATAACCGGTAAATAAGGAGAATATCTTGTTTCAGGCGACATGTGAATAAACAATAAGTGAAATATAGGACTGATATGAATCTTACACTTTTAAAGATGTTATTTTTGGAAAAAAAAATTGTTTTTTGCATAGTAAGAGAAAAAACACAAAAGATTTTTCTTTATTCGATTTTAAATGAAAAATGAAATCCTATTTCGACTGATTAAATTATCTTTATATTAATAAATGCTATCTATGTGTTAATTGATAGAGCTATTCTTGAAAAGAGAATCATGCTCGTACAATATGAAATTAATGTACCGTGTACGAAATTTACTCCAGTTTTCGAGTCGCGCACCAAGCTTCTTAAACCCGAATTTGCACAAACAGCCAGATAGATCTCGCGAATGGATGAATAGGCAGAACGACGGCGACGAACGTTCGCATAATCGCCTATGCGTAATGATGCAGATAACAGTTTCGTAGATAAATGACGCGTGGATTGACAACGCGGAAGTTAAACGGGAATAAGATAGGGATGGGCGCGTGACAATTTTTCGTCCGCAAATATAGCGCGCGAAAATACCATGGTATTTACTCTCTCGTCGCGTTCGACTAAGCGGAAGACGAGACCGCGCAGACGACTCGCGCTGAACAATTCGCGTGACAGTTCGCCGTATCCGAGCTGAAATCAAGCCGTTTAAGAAGTCGATGGAAGTGATCACAGTGGGGGAAAAAAAAATCAGAAATTTAACTCGCCTGTTTGACGTCAGCATACTTTACATTGCTTTGAATTGAGATAGCAGATGTACCGAGCGGGCGATCTTACATACGCGTCGCTAAGACATAATAAGTGCATGGATAGGGTCGCGCGAGTTCGACGTCTGACGTGGTAGTAAAGTAATAAAAGGAAGATTCAGCGTTCAACTGCTGCGAAAGGGAAGCCTGTATTTCGCGGGAGGATATTATTAACTTTTCATAATAAAAATCTCTTTCTGAAAGCTTCGCTTTTTCCTCCCGAGACTTTGGGGTTTCCCGCCACGCGGGAAAAACGCGATTACGATTGACGGAAATTGAAATGGATGAGAGAGGTCATTCATGGGACTATTTCGCATCATCGCTGAGAGAAGCGTGACAGGAGAATGATCAACGAAACGAGCACAATTACGCTCGTAAACACTCGGGCCGACTCGCGTCGATAAATTCTCGGATTATCTTGATGATAGACTGGTTTCTTCCTAGATTGCTGCGATTCTATATTTGTAACTTTTGTAACGCAAATAGAAGAAAAATAAACGCACCATCGTGGCAAACGTGCCATTTTCGCCCCCGAGAGGATATAACAATAAGCTGAGGTCCGACTTCGTCGGGTATTGGAGGATGGCGAGATGGAGAGAGAGTCTCTCTCTCTCTCTCTCTCTCTCTCTCGCGGAAACCGCGGATGTCCTGGGGGAGGCCGCGAGGGTATCGGTGTCGAGAGAAGGGCGGAAGAAAGAGCGGAATCTCCGCGAAGTCACGCGATCGTCGCGACCGATCGGGTCGGCCAGCGGTTTTTAGCCGCGCTCGTCCGACGGACGCGCGCGGCACGATCGTGATCGTTGAAAAACACGCTGGCTGGAGGGAGGCGTGTTCAAGTCAAGGATACACTACCGCCAATACAAAGTCCGCGAGTTTATAAAACGGGGACGTACCTACTCCAAAACCCAGTTTTCCGGACGAGGGCGCACGATCGGTATAGCCGCGGTGGTCCCGCGGGAGCGAAGTGGTCCCACCCGATCCCCCGATCGCCGGTCGCGTACGTCGTAACTCGTATATACGTCAAAATACGTCACGAGGCCGGACCAGGTCCGTTCGGTCGCGTTAGAGGGGAAAGAAAAAGAAGCAGAAGAAGTAGCAGAGAAGAAGATAGTGAGTTGGACATTCTTTCAGTTTCACGCGCGACGACGAATGCCGCGCTGATACCGAATTATCGTTACCGCTTAAACTCGATAACTTTTCGCGCGATCCCGCCGGTCAATCGGTTAATTTGGACCGGAGGTCCAAAAGAAGATACTTTTATCATCCCGATAAGACCGCGCTACGTGTCGCTGGGAGCAGTTATTGAATCCGCTATCTGCCGCTCGCACCTCGTGGGGTGATACGCGTTTGGCGTGTTTGACGTATTTCATAGCTTCACGTAAAAAAAAAAAAGAAAAAAAGAAGGAAGGGAAAGAAAAAAAATAGACGATGACGGGAGAGGAGATCTCATTGAGCATGATTATATAGCTTAATGCGACGTAGAACGCTCGTCGTTCACACTTCGTGCTTCCTAAAGCAAGTACTCGTAAGTATCCTTATCCTTCCGTGTGTCTCCGATCTCGATTCGCTGCTCCGAAAAGCCACCGCGTTCGAGGAGGCCAGGGTCTTGAACGGGAGAACAGACTTTCTTTCACTACAGCGATATCTTTTTTTTTTGTCAGCTTCAGAGACATTATGTATAAGTCGCGTATTTACCCAGGCAGCGACTCCTCGCTGACACGGGACAGCGGTTCCGAGAGCACGCCGTTACTCTCGTCGGAATCCCGCACGAGCCCGGAACCGGCGATATTCGGCGATTCGGAAACGAGCGACTTAGATCCGAGCCCAGCCGGCTGCTCTTTCATGTAAGATGTGGATTAGACGCATCTGCGAGATGTATCATATTATATATTTCATATAATTAGTATATATAATTAATTAATAACGTAGTTCATAACGTACGTAATCATGGATACAATAAAGTGACATATACCAATCGTATATATATATATATATATATATATATATTACTTATAGAGAGATCTATGTTATCTACGTCATTCTACGTGGGTTTTTCTTACATATCTCTTTTCTTACATATCTTACATATCTCTTATTTTCTATCTAGATACGGGAGCGTAGACACCGCCAGTTACAACACGATTCTGGCCCTACCGAAAAGGCCATTCTCTTCGACGCGGGATAGTGAATTATTCGTTTCCACAATGGCGAGTCCACTTTGCATAGTGAATCTCGACTACGAAAAAAATTACGAGTCGCACAACGTTGACTTGGTAAGAATAACAATTGTGTGTATGTGTATGCGTCTGTTCCTTTTCTTCAAAGAAATCTGCTATAAAAATCAGCTTTTCGAGAAAAATGCGTTCAAAGTTTAGCAAAATTTCACGCAACAGTTTTTGATTCAATTTAGCATTGCACATTTGTTTTTATAATAAGTATAAAGTTCAATTTTTCCTTTCTTCTTTATTTCTTCACGAAAATGATATAAGATCCGTTTATTTAAAGCTCGATTTCTACATCGATGTTAGAAATAACGATGTTGGATCAGTTTTAATGGAAAAAAAATAGTTTGATATCAGAACTGCTAAAATCTAAAATCTTCCAAAAATTCGTCACGATAATAAATTCGAACGTAACAAAATGCAATAAGAATATTAGTGTACGTTCGTCTCGATGACCGGTAAATGCGCTAATGCTAATGTAAATCCGATCTCTTCAATTTTATGCATCACTTTCTTCATTTTATTTTTTTATCAGACGAACGAAAATTCCAACGCGAAGAAAGCGCACGAGATAGATTTTAATCCTGAATCCCTGCAGTTTCAACCCGATATCGTGCAGGCCGCCTGCAAGGATCTCGAACCGAAGCAGAATTCGCTGGTAACCATGTGAGTGTCTTCTGATAAGATAGCTAACTAAGTAATGTTATGTGGTGAAACAACGGGGAAAATTTTTCGAGTTTTTCGCTCACACGGGTACAGTGCGCTCTTAATGGACGGCCCCTTAAAATCAATGAGTCACCGATCGATACCCTTGCCCTAAATACCCTTCCGCAAGCCGAGCGGAGATAGCGCATTCAACAGTGCACAGATTCAACAGATTACGGAAGAAATCATAGAATTTATCTATCGTTTGTGTCTGCCCTCTCCCCTTCCTCAGAGATTAAAACACCTGATTCTACAGCTCTTAACGACAGTTTTGTTATCGTTATGTATTGTCGTTGCGCAGTTCTTTTTACCTTAATACCTGCGCAACGACAATTAATAATAATAACGATAACGAAACCGTCATCAAGAGTTACAGAATGGAGGTTACAGAAATCGTAATCAAGCTTTGAATCATCGGCGCATTCTTTCGTTGATCCGTTAGTTAACGTACACCTTCAAATTACGATACACTGTTAAATATTAAATAAAATTTAAATCAACACCTTGAATTAAATAATGTTTCGTTATTTTTAACTGTCATGTGTGTGTCGAAATTTATTATTTTAACACAAAACAGTATTATTTCAGCACTCTATTGGTTTAGTTAAATTAACGGCATATTGTGGAGCAGTGGCGATCTATAGGAATTATTAAAAACGACTGAAAAAATAAGTATAACTTACTACGAATTTAACATTTAACAGTGTATGTAGAACATTTAACATTCCTAATATTGAAATTAATTTTTGCGAAAGTTGTATTATTATTAAAGGCTCCTGGTCCCTGAGCCGAGAACTCTGCGTTGACGGTGGCAACGTACCGTCGCGGCAGAAATCAGAACTCTCTCCAATGGAGAACTGTCCTTTGTGACATGTTGACAACCTATTTTGTTGTGCTATTTCTTTATTATTCGCTCTGTGCTTGTGCTCTAACGTTTAACATATTCGTGAAAGTCGTAAAATTGGCCGAAAAGTAAGATTTGCATGCGGAAGGAACGTTTTCACCTCCTTTTGATAGTCGTTAAACGGCTGTTTTTCCCGTATGTTTAGGCTTCGTTTTATGGCTGTTTGTTTATTGTCGAGGGTAGTTTGTTTATTGAAAAGGGTAGTTTTCGGCCAATTTCGGAAGTGTTCTGAAACGATCTATAGTGATGTTTTATTGAAATGTCTTTTTATTTGAAAATGGCATGCACAACAAAATTGGGTGTTTTCCTCGCCTCGATAGTAATAATCCAACATGCCCGCGGTGACTACCCAGGAGCCTTAATACACAACTTTCCCAGAAATTAATATTACTAATTCCTGATTAATCTATCGAATCAATGGAACATTCAACGTTCAACAAATAACATCCGATGCATCCGATGCAGAGATATAATTTCTCCAGTAGCAAGTTTCAATGCTTATTCATCTCTCTGCATTTCGCGACGCAGCTTTATAGGAGAGACAAAAGATTTCACGTGGGGTGCTCGCACTGCTCGCGCCGATTCGAGGGGGAGATTTCACTTCCTCGCCCCCGTCTCGGCGTCGCGGCTGACTTTACAGCGGGCGCCGCACACGGTGCACGCAAAGGGAGAACGGGGTGACAAAGGGGAGGGCGGGAGGGGGGGGGAAGAGACGAGGACGAGGGGTAGAGAAGTAAAAAAGCGGAGATCGATGGCGACGCGCTTAGCGTTATCAACGCCGCCGGTGAAAAGTATACTTGTTTATAATTGTAATGTAAATGTTATTCAACGGCGGCGATGTTTTCGCGTCTCGTCGCGTCCTGCGGCTGGGCACGGGGTGAATCTCTCTCTCTCTCTCTCTCTCTCTCTCTCTCTATCTGCTCTCGCACGCGTATCACGCGGTCTCGTTTATCTCCCGCTGATGGCTGATGGCAACCGGCCCGAAACTTGCATCAGCGCATCTCTGAATTGATTCTTCCTCGTCATCACGACCGATACCCTCGCAACGGCGGCGGCGGCAGCGCGCGCGGCGTTAGGGGGCGAGAAATCGTGTATCAAGTATCAACAACTATATTTCAGAGACGCTATCGCACCCAAGTAATCTCGCGCGTCGCGCACCAAAAAGAGCGTTCGTTATTTAAAGATAAAACACGGCATGAGAATAATTGTTGCATATGAAACGCGACAATTGATTGACGGCGCTGGAAAATAACGCGCGGGGGATCTGAAAGAAACGATTAAACGTGGACTCGATCCGCGCGCGAGGTTTTTCTCTCGCGTCGTCGACCCGCGGTCGACCGTGGGAAAGAAGCGGCGCGAAAAGGGTGTCCCCCCCTCTCTTTCCCGCGGTGAAAATCACGGGAGAAATGCACTGGCGTCGCTTTTTTTTATAGCCGTAGATAAGAGGGAGACGATCGATGTCGTAACTGTTTTCTCTCAATTATCAGTTAACGTAAACAGATCTCGTGACGCACTCGCGAAACCGGCGGGTCAATCGGCGCTTCGCA
Organism: Temnothorax curvispinosus; assembly: GCF_003070985.1. Lineage (NCBI taxonomy): Eukaryota > Metazoa > Arthropoda > Insecta > Hymenoptera > Formicidae > Temnothorax > Temnothorax curvispinosus. The sequence goes on along the minus strand of NW_020219812.1, from coordinate 95,317 downwards.
ATCGAATTCGCGCGCGCGCGCGCGGGCGGCCGCTCGCGCACACACACGCACACGGCGCGCCGTCGTCTACATGTGACTGATATAACCTAAATACGTGATCGTGCGTCCGACATCGTGCGTGGCTCGGCGACGCCGACGACGCGCCTTTAACGGAGCGCGAGCGTAAGGAGATGACGTTTTTGACAGACTCACCGTCATAGCCGCGACGACCTCGCGGGCCTGCCCGTGGACGGGATCGTCGTGCATCGCGTCCTCCTGAGACGCCGACGAAGAGCCTTCTCCTCGCGGTGCGACTACAACTCGCGGCCTCCCGTTCCCGCGTCAGGAAAACGAGCGAGACCCGGCCCGCGCGGCCGTCCGCTCCGCTCCCGACACGTTACACGTTTCGCGCCCGGTCCTTAAACCTCGCGGCCGAGATTAGAGTAGAGATGCCGGGGGACGCGGCCGCTCGTTTCCGAGACGCGGGAACGAAGGTGCGCGAGAATCCGCGCCTCGCGGCCTCGCGCCGGAGCGTCTGGAGCGCGGCGCGACGGGTGACGGGACGCCCGAAGGGGTTACCGCTCTGTCTGTTGCCCGGGCAACAGACGACCGCCCCGAGAAGGTGAATGCCCTTAGCCGGCAACCCGCCACCCGCCGCCGCGCCGCCGTCACCGTTGCCGCCGGATGGGCGCGCGCACCGGAGCTGCGCTCCTCGCGGGCAATGGGGCAATCGCGATCATCGCGATATTCGATTATTTGGCCGCGTTCAGCAGACACAACTGTTGAGTTCGTCTTATCAACACTCTGCGTTGATTGGTTGGTTTTAAAAGTAAGAGCCAATCACGTTCGATTGCTACTGAGCGGCTTTGGTCTGCTGAACGCGCCCATCGCAATGCAACGGATCAGGGATTTTCAGATTTTGGCGTCAACGATATGCTTGCAATTAGAATCGGGAATGGAATTAAATTAAATTTTCCTTAGATGTTAAATACCTTTTTGGATCCGCTATCACGCGCGATCTATGATTTTTGTAACGTAAATTTTATTATACTTGATAAAAGCGATATAAGA
>NW_020219812.1:85550-94167 GCF_003070985.1 Temnothorax curvispinosus | reverse complement strand
AAAATCTGTGTCTATTACTAAACAAAACAGAACAAAAATAATATCATAAAATAGAATTCAAATGAATTTACTTTATTTTACCGGATATAAAGTTGTAAAGCGTGCACGATAGCATAGAATTGCATGATATATGTAGAACGTTTAAATAGAACATTTTTGTTCTCGTTTATTCCTTAACTTTTTCTGCTTTGTTTGCGATAAGATGTGACCTGTTTTCTGAAAAAGATAAGCGGAAGGAAAAACGGAAACTTTAAAGATGACGCGGCAAAACTTAGCTTAGAGATATAAAAATGCAACGAGCATTAATCGTTACTTCCGACGGGTCTAAAATTAATATTCTGTATCTCTATACGATAGAGAGCCGCCGGCGCCTATTTTCGATGAACGATGAAATTGGGTCTCTGTCCGGCTCGCTCCGGACGGGTAAACAGAAAAATTAGAACGAGAAGGGAGACAGATAGAGTTTGTGAAATCGGATGTTTGGCCCACGTTCGAAAGTGCGCGTCTTGACCGCCGAAAATAGTCCGAAAGTAAGCGCGCTTATCTAGCGGTCGCGAAAGAGGCGCATAATTACTAATTACGCACGCATAATTACACGTGATTCCGCCAAGTGGCCTTTACAATGACATCCACGCATCAAGTTCAGCAGTATAGAATAAAGATACACGCAATTGCCCTTGATCCACATGCCGTGTGTAGTATATACGACTGCTTATGATACGACCATGGGATTCGTATTAGATAACCGTGGTGATAGAAACACGATGATAATGCGCATTCTGATGCGCAACCGAGTGTCTTTTCTTCGGAAGACAGATAGGGGAGGGGGAGGTATCTTTTTACGAGTCCGAACGCGATGTGCGAAGTGTCGATTATCGGAGAAATGTTTGCGTACACGAACGTAACGTAATGTTACACATTATTCAAGAGGAAATTGCTGATAAGCTGTATATAGAGGATATCCGAGCTGACTCGCATATTTATTATAAATAGATTAGAAGTTTCTCGACGACCTCGATCGCCGCATTTCTTCTCTGATATTTCGTAAATTCGAGAGAATCAGAATTATGAAATAGATATTCAACGTGGAATTACGTATATCATGCATATATACATATATATAATTTTATGTATATAATTTCACGTTAAATTTCTTTTATACGTCTGATTCTTGAATAAAAATTACATTAGAATCGATCTGTCGAAAAATACATAATCTCCTGTAAGATTATCATATTTTTTTTTCTACGAGAATATTACAAACTTAATTAATTCTTATATTTTAGATTTTCGATATGGAATACAATACTGGGATCGTCGTTACTGACGATGCCATGGGGAATTACGATGGCCGGATTCTTTCCTGGAATCATCCTCAACCTGCTGATGAGCGGTTTGTGCCTGTACACCGCTTACCGTCTCGTAGCTGCACACGCTTATCACGGTAAAAGAATCTTCCATCGCAAAATTTCTATCGCAACGTGCGACGTAATTAATGATACTGCGATGAATTACATATAGGTGGTGGAGCAAATGTAGAAGTCTTAGACTTGTGCCGAATATACATCGGCAAATGGGCGGAACAAATCGCTAGAATCTTTAGTATTGCCGTACTGTTGGGCGCAACCATAGCTTATTGGATATTGATGGCCAATTTCCTGTACAATAGCGTCAATTTTATTTATGGTAAATATTCTTGTTCCGAACAAGACGCGAACAAAGATCCTTGCGGAATTATCTTGGAATACGGTATTCATTTTCCAGATAGCACGGCTGGCTGGTCGACGTATTCTGCATCTGAGAACATTTCGCATAAAGAAGGTACATATACATATATAAATACAAAATCTTAACTTATTCCTCAAGAATAACGTGTTTCCAGTTTGGTTTTATCGCTTGGATTACAGTTTTGTGCCCGAAAGAGATCCGAGACAATAACACCATTCTGACTCGCGAGAAAACGTTTGATACGCTGGGACCAGCTTGGGATTTGCACAATACGGTGCCTGTGTTTCTGGCTCTACTGATATTTCCCCTTTTAAATTTTAACAGCACGACATTTTTCACGAAATTTAACTCTCTCGGTGAGTATACATATACGTTAGTCACCTTTATATTTAATATACCATTCGAATGTTCTCTTAATAATATCTCATCATGCAACTCTAATTAAAAATCTGTCATTATGAGATATAAGTTTTTAATATAATCTTACAGGAACGGTGTCAGTCATGTATCTAGTTGTTTTCGTTGTGATAAAATCAGCATCGTGGGGCGTCAACATGGACCAAGCCGAATGGGCAATAAGTTGGATAATACGGCCCACATTTCCGGCGCTTACCGGAATGCTAGCAATGTCGTTCTTCATCCACAACATTGTAGTCAACATAATGCACAATAATCGCGATCAAGAAAAGAATGTTAGTTCTTTTAAATGCATTTTTTTTTACTCCATTTGTACCTTTTGTGGAGATTAAATAGAAAAACGATTTTATTTTTAGGGGAGGGATTTAACCATAGCCTATCTCCTCGTCACGTTAACTTATATCATCGTTGGAGTATCGTTTTTCATGTGTTTCCCACTGCCTAAATCGTGCATAGAAGATGTAAGTACGCACAATATTTTTCTGCGGAAACGATAAAATATTTAATATGACATGATATAAAAATTTCTCTATTTTCTAAACTGTGGATCTTGTTTCATTTCAGAATCTACTGAATAATTTTCAAAAATGGGATGGCCTCACGCTAGGTGCTCGTATACTGCTACTTTTCCAATTGGTGACTGTCTATCCTTTGCTCGCATACATGCTACGTATCCAGTTACTTTCGTGGATATACAAAGGAGCGTCTAATAGAGCCTTAGTGCTCTTCATTAATCTCATATTGGTTTCTATATGTATCATCTTCGCGACATTTGTACCCTACATTGGGACCATTGTCAGGTATACCGGCGCTTTAAGTGGACTTATCTATGTTTTCACTTTCCCGTGTTTACTGCATTTGTCCATTTTGAAAAAGGAAGGAAAGCTAGGCGTGTGTTCGGTATTATTCCACTTAGCAATACCGGTTATCGGATTTTTAAATCTCATGGCTCAGTTCTTCATCATAGATCGTTGAGCACATTGTTTTAAATCTTATAGACTGTGCGACTACATTTATATTTGATATTAATTATTTATGAATGCAATTGTGTATATCACTATGAACTTTAAGAAAATTCTGTAGTGTTCGAAAATTATACTAAAAATAGGTAGATTTAAATAGGTAAAGAAGTGTTGGGCACAAAATACAGTTTTCATTGCATTTGAGCAGTCGATTATAACAGAAATTCATAAGTTGAATTGAAAAATGTATTAAAGTTCAAGATAGCACAATAGAAATTATGTATTAAGTCAGCTGTTTTATAAAACGTAATAAATAACATAATTTATTTAATTCCTCGCGACACATTAATCTAAGAGAGATAGATTTATTTTCTTACTGTGAATATATAAAGACGCATCAATGTCAACTCTACTTTATGTACTTCAATAAACACATGTAGTATTAAATGTACAATTATTTTTATATTTCTTAGTATAATTTATTCGATCTAAATATCTATCCTCGTTACCTCAAAATTCATCTCTGAGGTATTTTGTAAACCCAAACGGTGTCAACTCCATGTCCAATCGTCACAACGGGACGCGTGTTAGGAAGAGGAAATCTGCATGCGATTACGAGAGAATCTCTACGCAACTCGGTATTGAACTTCTTTTCGATATCTCCCATCTGTAAAAGACTTGTTTTCTCTCTCAGAGTGTCACGACAAATATTGATAAGAGAACTTACCATTTGATCTACACCAAATATAACGACGTTGTCATAGTTTCCTAGATGATGTTTCCATAAATCCTGCTTGAGAAACGCAGTCTCGCTCGACAGACCGTTGATCAGCGCCTGAAGCCTCGAATACCATACCAGCCAGGTATTTAACTCGATACCGTGGGCCTTAAAGCCACGCTTTGCTGCCGCGAGAACCTATTTACAATTAAATTATCTCAATCGTCGTGTCGGAAGGGTGGAAAAATTTGTCCCCGCGCGCAATCTCTGTTTTGCATTCACGGTGTGAAAACAAAAATGTTTTTTCCACGCGTGACTCCGTCACCTCGCGATTATCCATATACTCACAATACGTCCGTCGCCGCTGCCGAGATCGATCAGGGAGCCGGAGCGGCCGTTCAACGCTCGAATAACATTCTTTATTTGTTGACGCGTGGCCGGCACGTACGGCAAACATATCTTGCGAAACGCAGGACTCAGAAATGGAAAACACACGACGCTGATCGCTGTCGCAATCCCGCCTGGCAGCAAAAGAAAACCAGCGCCTGTTATTAACGTCTCAGCGATCAATATATTAATTTCAATAATAAAAACAATATCAATATGTACCAACGAACCTGTAGCTGCAATAAAGAATAAGCCGATCTTCGACGACTTTCGCGTCTCGATAGGAAGCTCCATTTCGATCAGCCTCACTAATGTAGCTCTTTTTTTACATTATGAGACATTTATACTTGAAGGCGCTCTATAAATGCCAAACGTGTATGTATACATACAAGCTTGAAATCATAGGCTCTACGTTGACACTCGAAACTTCATGTTTCCCAGACAATCGTCTGCCTCTTGCACATCGTCCTCGTTCCACGGGGACCACGGGCACCGGGCACACGGGTTTCCACGTGCTAAGCAGAAATCGAAACTAACCTGACCCGCGCCAACCTGGCCAACCATGCTTACGTTGAGCAATATAGGCAGAGACCTCTGTTTCTGACTGCCATGTGACAGCAGACCGCTCTCAGGTTTCTCTCTGATATAGGTTATCGCGCCAGATACGTGAGTTTTCACTTGCGCAATACACCGCGCTGAATATTTTTAATCTATTTGCGCGCAGAACGACGCGTGTGTTTAAGCGCATTTTTTCCATAGCAGAAACATTCTCATCCGTACACCTGTTGACGCCGCGCGTTCCGGACGGCATGGCGAAGAGTTTGAGCGCAAAAATCGGCCCGTCGATCCTGAACGCCGACCTGGCGCAGCTTCACGAAGAGTCGCAAAAGTTGCTGGACAATGGTGCGGATTACTTGCACTTGGACGTGATGGACGGTCACTTTGTTCCCAACCTTACGTTCGGTCATCCGATTGTGAAATGTCTTCGTGGTAAAATTAAGGATGCCTTTTTCGAGACGCATATGATGGTGTCCAAGCCGGAGCAGGTACGAACGCAATTGTTTTCCGACAGACAAGAGAGAATTTTTACGTTTATAATTTAATTAACAATTTAATTGAAATAAATAAATAATTACAGTGGATCGAGCCCATGGCCGACGCCGGTGTAGATCAGTATACGTTCCATGTGGAGCCGGTGGAGGATGTTCCTCTAGTTTGCAGGAAAGTGAGGGAAGCGGGAATGAAGGTGGGCATTTGCTACACAAAAATTAATACCTGTTAACTTTTAATTAACGATATGAATTTTTAAAAACAGGTTGGTGTGGCACTCAAGCCAGGAACACCCGTGGACGTGGTGACGGACTACGCGGACCTGGCGGACATGATCCTAGTGATGACTGTGGAGCCTGGTTTCGGTGGGCAAAAGTTCATGGAGCCGATGTTAAAGAAAGTGGCGTGGTTAAGGGAGAATTATCCTGGATTAGACATTGAAGTCGACGGCGGGGTTGGACCAGCCACAATTGAAGCTTGTGCAAAGGTATAATTTGTCACAGATTACTGCACGTATAAATTCTGTAAAAAACCCGGCTCGCGTTGCAAAGATAAGTTATCAATCGTTTTTCACGTTGACGTTACTTTTCAGGCTGGTGCTAATATGATCGTATCTGGCACGGCTGTCATAGGTTCTGCCGATCAAGCCAAAGTAATGACGACTCTCAGAGACACGGTAAATTGTTATTTGGGCCACGATCGTTCAACGTAGCGACGACAACCGAGGATATTGTAAATACACAAAGCATTCCTGAGATAAACTTGCGATAGACACATTTTATATATACAATATACAAAAATATATATGTACAAAGATCTGTATTTTTGATACAGTGATGGTTGACGTGATAAAATTCAACATGACTTTAGAGGAAACATGAAGTATTTAGCTCATTTTTACCAATCGCAATGCTGCTATTTTTTTAAAGATTCGTTTGCGATTTCTTTCGCCACTAATTTAGTCCTCAATTCGGCTAGAGTCAGGAGAATAGCTTCTTCCGTTCTAATCGTTCGTGATCCTTGCTGCGGGCACACGTTGACGTATTTATGAAAGACCAGCGACGGATCGTCAACATTTAAATGCGGATCCACGTCGACGGCGGCTTCCAGTCCGGCGAGGCCTCCGAATACTACGAGACAGTGGCGATATTCCAAGCTCTTTGCTCCTATCTCGTCGATCGATGTTCCCTTATCGGACGTTCCGATCGTCAGGTCGTATCCTTCCTTGTACTGACAATTTGTCAGCACCTCTGTCAGATTCTTCGCCAGTTTGACAGTGTAGCCCCAGTAGACGCCGGTTTCTGCACGTGGCACGTTAGGCGGCACAATGATACCCCTCAGTTTCTTCCGGTTCGGCTGCTCCGGCGGTATCTTCACCGTCACCCTTAGCCCTTGCTTCAGCACCTTGTCCACGTGAATCTCGTTCAACAGTCCCACGTTCACCTGGGAGCCCCTGCCGACCTTTATGGGCTTATTGGTGACTATACCCTCCCGATACGGGAACTCGTCCTCCTGTCGCAGATGATGCGGCGCGTCCAGCGGGTTCAGCAGGCCCGCGTACTGCAAATCCTTGTGGAGCGGAAAGAAGTACTTTCTCAGGTACTGCGGGCACTCGAGGTACTGCAGTATCCTGGCCAGCTGCAGACAACCGAGCCTGGCCTCGCCCAGCGCGTCGTCCTTCCTGATCTTCCGCTTCTCGTCCTCCGTGATCTCGCCCTTGTCGTCGAACACCACGATCTCGTCCACCTGGTAGATGCACGCGGCGCGCGCGATCTGTCCCGCCAGGTAGGTGCGCAGCTCCGGGGATTGCGCGTTGTCGAGGATCGACCCGGGTACCGCTACGGTGACGGTGCGGAGGTCCCTCTGTTCGTATCTCGCACCACCTTCCGCGTGTTCCTGCGCCTCGTTCTTCGACACCTTCTCGAGTTCGTCCTTCTTCGTCTTCTTCGTCAATTTCTCTTCCCTCCACTGTTTCCGTAGTTCCTTCCGTTTACGGTTGTACTCTCTCCAGTTTTTCACCTCGGGCTTCGCCGCCGACATTGTTTCGGTTCGAAGCTCGCGCTTGATCTCGCGCGACCGGCAACGCTCCCAGGAGTCGAGCTATCAGGACGACCTAACCTCCAAAGCGCTCTGACGGACGTACGACGCACGTGGACGGATACAACAAGTGTGTAGGATGAAAAAGGTAAGAAAAGGTAAGACAAGGTAAGAAAATAGCACATCTGTGTTAATAGACAGAACCTCGAAAAGTTGGAAGACAGAGGAGGGGCGCGTTCAGCAGAACAAACCGCTCAGTAGCGATCGAACGTGATTGGCTCTTACTTTTAGACCGAGCAAATCAGCGTGGCGTGTTGATAAGACGACACTCAACAGTTGTGTCTGCTGAACGCGGCCAATATATTATACGCGCGGAGAATTATTATGGCTACCGTGAGGAGGTCGTTTTCCTGTTTGCGATTACATAGCGTTACTCTGAGAAAATTATAATTTTTAACGTAGCTTAATATTTGTAACATCTTTAGATACTTTTAGATAGCTGTAATTTATTCATTATACTTAGGCTGTCTAATCGATGCTAAATATCGATCAACATTTTCATTTCTTAACTGCTTTATAAATCTAAGAAATAAATATTCCTATATATATGATCCAATTATCATTTTCATACGATATAAAACTTTGTAAAAATTTTTCTTTTTTATTCTTACCAGATATCTATAGAGATACTGGAAACTTCTGCAAAAAAAAAAAAAAAGATATTATTTTTTGTATAGTATTATTTAAATTTAAAGGTAAATGCATGCTTAGAAAACAAAAATATATATGTAAGTATATATATATATATATATATATATATATATATACTTGAAGTTAAAAAATCATTTAATTTGAAATTTATTGGAGATATAGGCTTGTAGTTCATTTTTAATATAGGAGAGTAATATATAATACTCTCAATGTTATTTTTAAATATATAATATATAGTCACTTTTGATGGGCGGCAGTGTGGTCTAGTGGTAGAGCGCCAGACTCGTAATCTGAAGAACCAGGTTCGAGTCCACTAGGAGCCATGAAGCATGGAAATGTTTTTTCCGATAGCTGCGCCCCTCCGTGCAAGATAGGCTCTTGTGCGGAGAAAACTGGGCTCCGTCTTTCGGAAAGAGACGTTAAGCCGTTGGTCCAAAGGGTGCTGCTGCGCAGCAATTTCCTTATCAGCCAAATGCAGATAGAATCTTCTCACCTGCAGCAAAATCGACGAAATGTGATCATAATTGATAGTGTGTTCCGTTTGGTCGTGTTCTCGATAGTCCGCGGATCAGAGCGCAGCAAAATATATTATCTGCTGCTTGTCTCG
>NW_020219812.1:53366-85150 GCF_003070985.1 Temnothorax curvispinosus | reverse complement strand
AATAAGTATTATAATTTAAATAAGTAATTTAAATAAGTAAATAATATTTCTCTAGCTCCTTTCCACCGCTTCGTTAAGCAGCGACCAAACTGTTGCTAATAATGTCACGAATTTTTTTAGTGACTTGGTTGAAGCAAGGCGATCCCCGAGACAAGCAGCAGATATCACTTCAGCTCGGACGGCAGCACGTCCTTCGAGTTTGGCATCAAGACGTGCACGGCCAGCGACGTCGGCCAATATTTAGCGCGTGCAATCGGCCAGAAGGGTGAGACGAACTCGGCGTTCGCCCTCAACGTCGTCAGTCCCGGCGAGCTGTGAAATCGATCTTGATACCGGGTTACACGCTTACACGTCGATTATCATCGCGGTCGACGACCGAATCGGAACATCTCTAATACATTCTTCGCGTAGAATATGATTCTGGATCACTTCGTGAATATTAAAGGGTACGCGTACACCTCGATGAATGGGATCTTCTGTTTGTCTGAGAATAGGTTCTCCAAGAAGAGTGTTTCTTCCCCGCTCTCGTACGCGCTCTGTTCGTGGACGCCGTAACGATCTCCGAGCGATCGTTACCGCGTCTTCCACACTCTGGCCTTTCTGCTTTCGCGAAAATTAATCGGAATGCATGCGATGCGAGCGAAGAGTCGAGCCGGAGCAGCTCGGCCGCGGCGAATATTTTTTAGAGTACATGACGTCCCTGTACAGAAAGGAAGAGAGAACTGGAAGACTAATATTAATCTCTCTTTCTCTCTCGCGTATTCTGTATGTAAATTATTCTGGAACGCTGTATTTTCTTCCTGTGTGTTTGTCATAATGTCGCATGATCCGCGCGAATCTAGCATCAGAAAAAAAAGAGAAAGAGATAAACGGATATCATGTAGAATGTCGACGCCCGCGAACGTGATTTTTTCGGCGAGACTGCCAGCATTCTCGAACATCCGAACATACTTTTTAATATCACCATCTAAATCTTAGATCGAGTTTGCAAGTATTTTTACGCGATACTGTCGCAATGTGCCCTCCTATTCCATATTAATGGTACGCACTGTCGTGTTTTACCTACTTGTTTGAAGACTGCTTCCGTCAGAAAATTTACGATAAAATAAAACGTATAATTAAAAATGAACCTGTTGCGAGTTATTACACCGTCCTATCTTATTAGTAGATTACAAGTGTAATTTCTATTAACTTTTTCCATACTTGTCCCCGAGTTAGCGTTTGCATTTGTATCGAGTATCTCGATGAGAAAGGGAATATATAGTGTATACTTTTGTATATTTGATAATTAGAATAATCAGTATAAACATAGAGGATATATTAATGTAATATTGTATAACTTTAATATGAAAATCATGGAATGCTATATATAAATTCAGTGCTAAAGCAGTCGTGCACCATATATAAAAGAATTTTTTAGTAGAAAACTATTTCATTGTGTTAGAAACAAAATATCCAGAATATAAACTCAATCCCAAGACTTCCATTGGAAATCGCAATACTAATCATTTCTTGAAGGCAAAGAAAGTAATAACGATAAATTAGTTTCAAAACAAAGCCTGATCTTTTTGGAGATTGAATTTAAGGGCCTTGCATTTTTTTTCATAAAAAGTGCAATTGCAACGAAGAGAAAGCCACGGTACATACAGCACTGCCTTTCCTAAAAGGCTCGATTCAAGCTTTGTGGTTTAACAAAAAATTTTTTAATATCTACATTTTTTCTGTTTTATTAAACCACAGTGATGTGTCTCATGCATGTTAAACCGCGTACGATTTAATTAGATCTGACGTAAAAGGAAGATGAAACAGTTTCCATCTTTCCATGAACACATGCGGAAAAAAAAAAAAAAAGAAAAACGAAGGTGCCCCAAGGATGCTCGAGGTATGTCGGGTATGTGATGTTTATTGAGCTAAATTCGCGTTTAATTGCGCAAGTCTGACACGTTTGAATTGCGCAATTTGACACCTCACCAATTTCTCAACCTCGATTCATCATTACGACTCGATTCAAATCCACTTAGCTTTACTACGAAGTGTCCACTTGGTAAGTTATCGGGACTTTGAAGCGTCGTTGATTGAGAGTCAGAAGTGCAGTGCGACAAAACTAGTGGAATGCCGAAAACCGAACGTAAGTATCCGAATGTATAATAATCTTATCAAAATATAATATTCCGAAAGTTTTAATTTCATGGAACGTTCTTATAATCAATTTTTACGTATCGCGCGTTGAAGAGACACGAATTCTTCACAGAAGTCTTTTTTTCGGTATCTGCGTGATATGATTGTAAAGATTTGTGATGAAATGAGATACTTGTAATGGTAAAATTATATTATTCGATAAAAGTAAAGTGACGATAAAAAATATGTTTATATAAAATAATATTCACAAAACAATTTTATAATGATAAAAGATTTGAAACTTCTTAGATCTTGACGAGGATGACAGACTTCTCTTTTTGGACAAAGGCATAAATGGAATTGTTGATCTTCCGTATGTGTACGTCGAAGATCCGATTCGAAGGGTTCAATACCACAGCTTGATGCTTAAGGGCGTCGCGAATCAATTAAGAAAGTGGCCGAACGATCTTTTCAGCTCGTTCATGGCAGCGTGCCTTGTCATTAGCGGTTTTGTTCTTCTCGTTTTTGTCTCGGCGATATTTTGTTCTTCTTGTCTTTGTCACGGCGATATTTCATCCATAGGGAGCGATAATTGTTGGTAAATAATCACTAATAATTTAATCAATTAACGCTTTCAAGAGAATAAAGATTGGCAATATTAAATGAAGAAATAGAACTTTATTTTAATAAAAGGTATACAGAAGGTGAATAATAGTAACTTAATTGATGTTTCTGCAGATATTTAATTAATTGATCTTTATAATTCACGCTTATCGTTTTCAAGGTTTAATTAACCGTTTTAATTTATGTAAAGGTGCTTTTTAATACTTTTTACATTTTGTACAAATATATACTTAAAAACAAAATAATTTGATTCTTTTTTCAAATTGGAAAATATATAAATTATTAAAATTTGTCCATTCATCTTTAATTTAGCGAATTGAAGATTTCCGAGGATAAATGTTCCTTTAATGTCTATTTCGTGAAGGAAGCTGCACAGGTCTGGTCCGGGAAAGAATTCTGTTATATCGAGGCTGCAGCGAGAGAACAACCCAATCTGAATGTATGTTAAAATTCTTTAATCTTATTTATATTTTATTTATAAGAAATTTTTTCATAAAAAGACATTTTTAATAAAACGTAATTTTTTTAATATAAGTATTTAAGAATTATCATATTATAATCTTAACTTTTGAACAAAACATAGACTTCATCATCTTATTTCTTCTCTTTTTCTTTCAAAGATAACAAAAATACGATGTTAATTAAGGATAATCACAGTCAATCTTTTGTAGATACACTTAATTAATTTGATGCGTGCTTCCGGTATACCGAACACATCGGAAGTTTATCTTAAAATGGCACTGGCGAACCAAAATGCCAATATTCACATTGCCGACTTAGCAATCGACGAATTTTTCAGCAAGTAATAATTATAAGATTATTACATAACATGATGAATGATACATGAACTTTCTTGTTTTATTTTTCTGCTTTAATATACACATATTTAATAATTCTGGAACTGCTTTGCAGCTCTTGATAGAGTTAGCAAATAATGGAAAAATATTTTTCTCTAAAGAACTTGAAACATGATTTCAATATTATTACATATTTATACGTATAATATAAGATATCCCACATTATCGCTTCGCGAATTTTTTAGCCCATTTAAAAATGCAATTCTTTTTGTTTACTTCAATTTTCCAATCAAATTACATTCTAATAGCATTAATTATATGCGTTAGGACGGAATTGTCGAGTATTGCGAAAAATTTAAGTAACGAATTGTTGTTGATGGCGGCGAAAGCGTATCTGCTTTGGAACTTCCCCGGAGTCGCAATGCATCCCAGCGCATATTGTAATTTGTCAAGCATCAATAAATCTCGGTGGAAGTAAGTGAATAGATAAACACGAGTAGAGATAAATTAACATAATTTTCAATGCTTCTATCTTATTTCTGTTAGTAAAGTGGAAAAACGTGATTGCACGCCCGACAAATTGATTACGATCGACCCAACGATCGACTTGCAAGCGACAGACGTGCATTGTCAAGCATTTCTAGGATTTTTACTCCGGGAAATATCCAAGAATGCAACGCAAATTTTTGGTTTGAAGGATGCATTGGATAGATTTTGTCCGAGGTATACATACGCACGAGGCCGGTATTCATAGTCGATTCTTATTTTTAAGACCGTCTTAAGTACAATCTTAAGACGTCATGAACTAATCACAGAACCGTATTAGCATCTTAAGACATTACTTAAGACAGTCTTGAAATAAGAACCGACTATGAATACCGACTATGAATACACGCAGAATGTCGCCATTTGTAAACTCTTGTTTCTTTTAGGATTGATGATTGTCCCGAAGTACGAGTGCTTGATTTAAAATCGCGATGCTCGGTCAACGCTTTCGATTGCCCTACTGTATATACGTCCGGAAAACCTTGGGAACTTACGATATAATTCAAAAATTTATTTATAAAGCCACCCGTTGAAGAAATGGCACCTGATCTTTATCGTATAAAATTTTATATAATGTGACCTAAAATATAATGAATAAGAAACAAAAAATTTAATTTAAAAAACCTGTAATAAATACATTTTCATGATGTATAAGAAAAAATGAGAAGATTACCGAATTAAAAAGTGATATATATGTAGTTTGGAAATAAACTTTTTTTAAAATTAAGAAACAACAAGGATGTGATTTGTGAAAAGATTTATGACAAAAATGTGTATATAATATAAGAATACGAAATTCGGAGAATAATCAGAAATTCATATACAATTGTTCATCGATTTCTATTTTTCTGACGCTCCATTGATCATCGTCATCTTAGTGTGTTTTGAAGTATCGATGCTCGTAGAGCCACATCACACTCAGCCACGTCCAGATTTCTGCCACTAAATATACAAAATTCAACGTTTATATAATAAAAACGTTTATTATGTAAAAGCAAATAAAAAGTATGAATAAACTATATGAAATAAATAATATATAAATAGGATAAATCTCAAATATATGATACACGTTTTTTTTTTATAGAATATCTTTTAAATTTAAAACAATTTTAAATGTAATGTATTTTAGAAAAATCCTATTCTAACAGAAATTATTTCTATGAACATTTTGATTAGTACAGAAGATATATAGTTTAGTTTTATTGTGACTAGAGATATACATGAATATATCCCACTTTTGCCCGTATTAATTTATTCATGTTATCTTTCTCGAATCCGTAAAAAAAATAAAAAGAGAGATAAAGATATTTACAGATTAGTAAAAGGAGTCCCGCGGCATAAATTAATGCGGTTTCTATCCGAAGATATTCGAAGAGATACCAAATTGTTATGACCACGTCGCAAAAATCGCATACCAGCTCGGCCAAAAAGGTGCCTATAAAAGGCAAACTAAATTGCGGCCGCTTCTGAAATTTATAATAATCGAGATACATGAATGATAAATGCGAAAAAGCGTAGAAAAGGACGTAAAATTGTGTTTATCACTTAGCAATAATCCCGTTTACCATAATAATGGAATAAACGAGCATGCCAGCCACAACGGCAGATATTATGGAGTGCGAGACGGAATAGCCGAAACTAAATGTCACGACGGTTTTTCTCGAGGGGAAACGAAGGATCTGCCCATTCTGTAAAACATTGTACTCCGTTGATCCGTAATAGCACAAGGTCAATATCGATAACGCCAACGACATTGCTCTGACTATCTTGAAACCTTCATTTTCAAAGAAGGTTTCTTTTCCCAGCGATTTCTCAACTTTCTCAATTATTGCGGAACGAGTAGAACTAGTAGTACTAGTAGAACTAGTAGTAGTAAACAGACGAGGTGATATTTTAGCTTCGATTAGCTGCAAAAAAAAGGAATAAAGTCGTGCGGAAATTAAAAACTCGTCTTTCGAGAAATTGAATAATACGGAGGTATATTGAATTCATATTTGTGAGAAATACAAAGAATTTATATATATATTTTTATTTGTAAAAATAACTGTATATTTTTTGTATATTTATACTCTCATCTAGACTGTGGAACAACAGCGTGATGCAGCTGAAAAATAAATGTCACGTATTAAATTTAATATGCAAATATTGTACCGTTTTGGCTCGGCGTTCTTTGTGAATTTTCATCCTTTCCATCAGATAACCTTCGTGACTGCTTCGAACGCGACTTGGTCGGTGATCCATCGTAAATTAATAAGCCACGATAAATTTTTAGAGAAACGAATTAATATACTTCAAAACGCACATGCATTATATGCTAATTATTGTTGCGTATTGCGTATTATTTTTGAAGTGATGAATAATGTAAATATGTAATATGTAGCAAAAATAAAAAATTACGCAACAAACTGATATACATTTGCAAAACAATATGTAATGAAGATTGTAGATACGGAAAAAATGTTATAGAATGGAAAAGAAAACCGATTGATAAATGTAATGCGATGATAAAAAGAAAAAATAGATTTGCATAATTATGTCGTAATAATAGCAAAACTTCACGTTATTGACTTTGATTTGTGACTTTATGCACATCGATCACATCGATGTTGTAATCGATTTAAAGGATTTAGAAGCTATTTATCATTAGCTTTATAAATTTATGCGATTTATGAAATAACTACGTTAAAAATCTGTTTCGTTTTTTACATAAATCGCATTGAATAATAAAGTGCATAATTAAGTTAGATTAATTCGCATACATTAATCATCCGACGTTATATATGGTTAAATTGCGACCTATCGAAAACGCTGTCAGACGTAAAAGCAGAAACCTCGAAAATTTATGGAAAGCAGGCGTGCAAATATAATGAAGTTTATTGAACACACATCCATTTATTGACCTGTTTAACGTAATTGCATTTCTGCATTTCGGATTTCGATTTGAAAAAGAAATTTCTCCAGACCGTGGATTTGGGTACAAAGTGAATTATGGCCTTTTACAGTCGACGAAACTTTAGAGCCCATGGTGGACACTATGTAAGTTAAATATTTATCGCGGTTTTTCGAAACGCAGTTTATTCATTGTCGTGATAATACCAGTTTCATTTTGCAGAGGATCGAACGAATGGCTTGTTCCTTGTGCAATCATTATGTAATGGGTAGCTCATTGTACGTGATTATTTTGGGCCTCATTGGGACCGTTAGTCCATCGTAATACTCTCATCTTGCTAATTTAATTGTTTAAATATGCCAGATAAGAAGGAAACAAACATTTTAGCGCCAAACACTATTAATGCAAAATTTTGTCAGGTAGTCACGGCTTTTGACATAATACGCACAATAAATTACAAGGTTCCCAGGACATCGTCACGTCACAGGAACAACCAGGAAGGTAATAATTACTGCATTATTAGAGAGCATTCTAAAGTAACTAAAAATTTTTTTAATTAGATACCTGTGGTGATATCAATAAATCAATAAATTGTTGTAAACCATTACATATTAATTGCAGTTCCTTTCACTGTCGAGAGAGACTTAAAATTGATGACCTCAATCTTGGGAATCGAGCATTACACTTTAATTATGTTAGGCGCCATCACGGTGAGTAAAGAATTATTTAAAAAACCTAACGTTTATTTAAAAATATTATGAAAATTACGCATTATATAAATTTGTTCAAAAAACTTATCAAAGTATAATAATTATTTCTGATATATATTTATATATATATAGCTTCGATTTGGCAGGAATATCCCATGTTGCACACGCCATGGTTGCTCATGCAACTCTGTGTCATCATCGTGGAGATCGTCATCTTCTTCGTAAGATTCTTCTTAGATGGTTTGCATCTCAAACGCAACGAGATATTGCAAGCGGTGTTTACCTTATACAATTGGTTACAAGTCTTCTGCCTTTTCCATCAGCAAACAAGACGTACCATTTAGAGATGTCTCCTTTTTAACGTTAAATTATTATATATTTATATTGTTTTAATATTACACATGCTATGAATTGTATAACAATGAAATATTTTTTTATATAAATACGTATATTTTATCAGTTGATTCAGATTTTCCCCAAAGACATCTGACTTATTTATTTCAAAATAAGAAATTAATCCGAAATTTGATATTAATTGGATCTTGATAATTTTGATTTGCTTTGCAAGTCTAGTCACAAAGTTTTAATACAATTCAATTGTCTTATCTCTTACGTCCATTCTAGGATAATAAAATTTTTTATATTCTAATTCACTTACATATAAGCTTAATATACAAAAAATTACATTGCAACAATTGAGACGATTTTTATTTAAATAAATTTAAACCTAATTTAATTTTGTGTGTATAAATCAGATTGTGCGCGATATCTGAATATGTATAACAATTAGAATTTTTGTATATATTTTATTTTATTACATTGTACAGTTTACAAAGAGAGATTTGGTGAGAATTTTTTTTATATTTATAAAGTTATTTTCTTCTTCCTTTAAATTAACTCTTCCTAAATTTAATTAACAATATCGCAAGGCTCATAAAGATACTGATCCAAATGAAAGTGGCAATAAAACCGTAATAAACCGCCGGTTCCGATATCGACCAGCCTCTGGCCATTATTAGTCTCATTGACTCCGTGCTCTTCGTCAGGGGTAGCAGGA
This sequence comes from Temnothorax curvispinosus, assembly GCF_003070985.1. Classification (NCBI taxonomy): domain Eukaryota; kingdom Metazoa; phylum Arthropoda; class Insecta; order Hymenoptera; family Formicidae; genus Temnothorax; species Temnothorax curvispinosus. Next base: position 76,408 of record NW_020219812.1, on the reverse strand, counting down.
AACTAATATACTTCAATAGTGGATGCATGCCCTCTATGGGCCAGATAATGCCGCACAACATCACAATTGGAAGAAAAGAGCCCATCGCCACGTACGTGGCGGTCCTTTCATTGTCGCAGAAACAGGCGATTACGAAACCTGAAAATTAAATTTATGTTTTCGAACAATTCCTAAAGGCTTAAAGTATATGTAATCAACAAGAAATGTAGTAACATTCCTCGCGGCGAGAACACTACTCTCATAATCTTTCTTACACAAAATCTTCAATCTCTTCTCACGTTTTCACAAAATTGCTGTAACTTGGAAAATCGCGAATATTTCATAAAAGCTAAAGCATCCCTTGGCAAAAGAATTATGCCAATAATTAAATGTGATATTTAATTATCGAAAAATTTTATATAAGAAATATTTATAAAACTTTCGGAATTTGAATATCTCATGCAACGATTCAATATTGAGATAAATGAATTACCGAAACACATGCCGCAGAGGCCCGTGAGAATGTCCAAAAGAGTGATCAAACCGATGTCGCCTTCGCAAGTGACTTTGAAGATCGCGAATGAGACTATAAGGACCATTACAGTTTGCCCGAACATCACCATAAACTGCGTGATCACTTGACCGAAAAGAATCTCCGTGCCAGTGAGACCTAGAGAGACGGAATTAGATTACACAGTTAAAATTATTTATCAGCTCCAAGATTTATTAATTTCAGAAAATATATCTCAAATATTGTCTAGAATTAGAACTTTTGTGTTAGCTCTTAATATTTTTTATTTTTTTATACAGACCCGACACGAGGCTTCTTTCTAGCAGACCTTCGTTTCTCTCCAGCAGCATAGCGCCCGACGTCAATGCGACTGAGAGAAAGAAAATGATTCTGAAAAGAACACGAATTCTTTCAATTCCAGCAATTGCTGACAAATTTTTCTTGAGAGAAGACAATTTTAACAGGTATGTGGCCGGTATTCATAGTCGGATCTTATTTCAAAACCGTGTTAAGTGATGTCTTAAGTTGCTAATACGGCTCTATGATTGACATCCTAAGATTGTATTTAAGACGGTCTTAAATATAAGCTCTGACTATGAATACCGGCCTGTATCACGTTATCATTTAACATAAAATACTTACGTTAGGATAATTCCCGGAGCTGCAAAATCCGTGAAGTTAGGATTCATAGGCCCGTAGATCGGCTGCTTGAACTGACGTAACAATCAGCGATAGAAATAAATTGTGGTAAATAATAATTTACGATAACGTAACAAAGATAATCATTTTAGAACGTCGCAGCAACAAGAGTTTGACAAAACTCATCTCGCCGCTATATTAGCATAATCGGATTTACTTACGTTTATGGGTATGCTTGTTAACTTTTCACTATAGTTGCAGGCTACAGTGACCTCCTTCGCGAAATCTTGAAATGCGTAAAGCAGATCCCTTTGTAGCAGCTGTCCTATCTGTTGATCTACAAAGGCGTATCGCGTTAAGATTTTCAGATAAAAATTACACAATCCTTGATCATATCGGAAGATGTTTTATTTTACAAGAGCGCTCAACGAGACTGGAACTTCTAGAATGCGGCATTTTATATGCAAAAGGAGAAAAAGTTATTTCGCTTTATTCAAATTCGTTCATAGACTTACTGGACATATCCATAACGATTTTCATCTCCGCGAAATTAATGTCCCATTCCGCGGCATCTCTGCCATAATCTATCCTCGCCATGAGAGCTTCGGAATAATTGGACGGAAACGTTATAGCGCCCCATGCCCATCCCCTCGTCACAGCATTTGTGGCTTCTTCGTCACTGTCGTACGGTAAAAACTGTATGGTTTTCTTCTGCAGGTGCTGAAGATATCGACAGCTTAGGAGCGACCAATCGCATCCGGTTCCGAAAGTGCACGGTTGCGTGCTATTGTTGAGCTCGTTGTTGACAATGGCTAATTTCAACCCTATAGGATCCTTACCAATGGAGATACAGAAGAGGACTATTTGGGCGACCGGCAGAGCAATGATGAAAAACATTATTCTGCAACAACCAAATTGCAAGTGAGCGATTAAAAATAAAACGAAGAGATGAGAGAAAGTTTGGTGCGCGTGATGAAATTGATTACCCGACGTTCCGCCACATCCATAGAAAGTTCTTCCAGATAAGAGCCTTCATGTGCATCGGATTAAGCATAGTGTGTTTGGAAGAATCACCTTCTTCTTCCGGCGGCAATGCCGGCACCTGTTAGAAGACACACAAATGAATAAAATATTATTTAAAAAATTATTTAGGCTGACAAACGATTAAAATAAAAATGATCAGTGCTGTGTATATACATATGTAAAAAATTATTGACATTACCGTTACATTGCCGTCCTCCACAATGACTACACTTTTCCGTCGACTAGATATGCTCACGTTATCGCCGAACTCGCCGCTCATCTCGTCCACGTCCTGCAAAGCAAAGAGGAATTGAAAGATATCTTAATGACGCGTAAGCAATACCAAGAACGCACGCGTATGTGTGCGTGAAAATATAATATCTTTATGCTTAATAAAACTTGCCAGTCAGGCCGTTTAACTATACCTAATAATATCTTTCTCCAAGAAGTGTTAAAATTTTGTCGCACTTATACTCACGTCTTCCGGCGGAACACCCGTTATACTGCTCAGAATGCTACTTCTCCTTCTTAATCCCACATTCTGCCTCTTGCTCAGTTTCAAGAAGACATCTTCCAAAGTGTCCAATCGATGCATCTCCATCAGCTTCGCCGGGGACTCCTCTGCCAGAAACTTGCCGTTTCTCATCAGGCCGATGATGCCGGCTTGTCTGGACAATGGCAATTCATCATTTAGATAATTTTTATAATCACTTTGAAAAAGAAGTCCGTAATACATAACTTGGATAATGATATGGGCGACAATTAAAATCGAGCAGCGAGTAACTTTTAACAATCAGACGCTTCATAGATAAATCTTAGTTGCATCGAGGCAGGATTCAAATTAATTTTTTTATTTTACGATTCTAATTAAAAGAAAATTAAATTGGTTGATTCAATTCATAGCGCTGTCTGTACAACTAATAAAACAAGGTTGGATTTAGTTGTAAAGTGAAAGTCATAAAGTGAAAGTGTCGAATGTTATAAAGTACTAATATCAGAAAATGTAATAAATGACGTTAGAAATAATTATGTGGCCGACTTGCCTAGTCTCCTCGATGTAGTGCGTAGTGATAATGATGGTCCTGGTGCCATCCTTGGTGATTTGCACCAGGTGATCCCAGATATTCTGACGGAGAATAGGATCCACTCCAACTGTCGGCTCGTCCAGAATCAAGAGTTCGGGCTCGGCTAAAATGGCAGCCGCGAAGGATACTCTCCTTTGCTGTCCACCTGATAGATTCTTAACGAAACGATTTTCAGGCGGTAGTTCTAAAAACTGTAATCAGAGAACGTAGATATTACTGAGCCCTGCGATAATCTACAATAAAGATATTTACGATAAAACGAGACGGAAATGGAGATACTTCGGACAAAGAGATCTTCTCTTTCTAGAATTTTATTAGTGACAGAATTGAAAGGTATATTAAATATGATGAAAAGCCCTCGCCTCAAAATCCCGACTTTCCGCGATTGCCGAAAACCTCTTACCTTAATCAGAAAAGTCAGCTTTTCATCCACCTGTTCTGTCGTCATACCGGCACACCAGCCGAAGTAGATGAACGTTTCCCGAATGGAGAACTCGCTGTAGAGCGCGATCTCCTGCGGCATGTAGCCGACCCGGGGACCGGGCACACCGGACCCCTTGGAACCCGGTCGACCGCCCAGCACCCATATTTCGCCGGAATCCAAGCGTCTCCGACCAACGATGCACGACAGCAGAGTGGTTTTTCCGCAACCGCTTGCACCAAGCAGCCCGTAACTGTTGCAATAAAACGTTTATTATAGACACGAAATAGACCAGAAATAAAGAGGTTTTTACATCGGTAAATTTAATAATAATATTAATAAACTAAAATTTCTTCTATCTAACAATTAGACTCCATTATTCTTAAACTCTTTATTCTTTAACTTGTATATCAGTCAATAAAAGATTTGGAATTTTTCTCTGCTTGTAACTTAAATTCTGCCTAGAAAGTATGTGCAGAAATTTATTAATAATAAATTTATTAATAATAAATTACTTATCTCCGTTAATTGATTATTGAAATGGACAGAAGGTACTTACATTGTGCCTTTCGGCACGGTCATATTGAGGCCGTCCAGGATAACGTTGGGATTTTTTTTGGACCCATATTTCTTGAAGGCCCTTCTTACGCAAACAGCCTGCCTCCGTCTCGTGTCCAAGGTCGATAGTTGCGAGCGGAATGGCTGTCTTCGTGTTTTCATCTCCATCAGCGTGCTCGGCGTGCTCGCACTCTCCATCTCTACATTTGAAAGAGAGGTACGATCATATATCGCATGTTGACTCCTTCATCCATTCGTTTCCTATTTTTCTCTCTTATTTTTTAGTTCTGAGCACGGCGTTAAAATAGACCCGACTTTTTTTCTTCTTCGACACTACGCTGTAAGTGTATAATTTTGCATCTTTTAAAATTTAAATTGTCGAATGATAAAGTATGGCGCTATGCGATCCACTCCGGAACCTGTCCGCGCGAGTTCAGATTCTCTTACTCCGGTAGGACCGGTCAGATAAGTGAGAGTGTCTGTTACGGCGTTACATCACGGACAATTTGCGAGACACCGATATACGCCGATCATATGCTATACACAATCGAATGATAAACAATTCAACTGTATACAGTTTAAAAATGTGATAAGTTATTTATTCGTTATAGTTCTTCGCGAATTTGTAGTTTGATCTTATCAAAATAATAAAAAGTAATCAAGATATCGTTTCTAAAGATCATAATATGTCTTTGTTGGGGAATCAACAGAAACGTATTTTTAGTATTTAATATTATTTAACATTTATATATTTAGTGTTAATTTAATATTTGATGGTTCAAGCTAACGAAGCAACTTTAATTAAATGCTACCGGAACCGTAATACGATTCGAAAGTCAGGATAATTAAAAGTTCGGTAGTCTCTTCTTTCCGTTTTATAAGATTCACAGCAAACAACACTCGATTCTTTTTTGCGCTTATTTATTTATGTTATTTTTCGAAGAAATTGCAAATTTGATGACTCATTCACATTCTATCAATCGCAAGGTGCACCTCTCGACTCATTGAGAAATCGTTGCCTCATATCGCTAATTAATTAGGTCATGTTACCAAGAGTTGTATCACTTTTCTCGTGCAGCCATTAGTTTTGTTATATTTCTGGCATTGTATGTGATAATAAAAATCTTTCAAAGGCTGCACTGTCTTAATTTTATTTTTTTCAGGTTTCATGTATTTTGCTATTAGTTAGACAATGAAACAACATTTTCTATACTATAGAATCGAAAGCACTCCATTGTAATTTCTTGTTTACGAGCTAATGTAAGCTAATTTTAGTGATTAAAGCGATATGGTATATCTAAAATCTTTATTGCGCGAGGAAATTAAAATAATTGGAGCTACCGCGAACAATTGAGACATGGCGTGATAAAAAAATTACGGACGAAATCCAAGATCTTTTTAATTCCCGCTCGCGGGATTAACCCGAAAATACGTCATAAAATGCGTGTTAACATATTACATCGATGAATAATTGGAAAAGAAGCGACATCCGTTACAAAATCTGCGTTGACGTGTTGTTACATCAAACATGTAACCGAAAAATATATGAGCGATGAGTAAGCTACGTGCTACGCAACACGCCGCTGCTTTCACGTAATTTGCTCATTTCTTTACGCGAGAAAGAGAGGCGTATTACGAAAGAGGAGGCCGGCGAAGAAAGACCGCCTAAGGTTACGTCCGATCGCTTTCCTTTCTTTCGACTCTCCCCAGGTCTCCCTGTCGTCATTTCTTCCTGATGAACTTGCTTTGTCGTTGTCAGACGCAATCCATTTATCGAGCAAGTTCGTCGGTATTGCAAAAGATACGTTACCCCGAATCAATTCGGATTCGATATTCATGTGGCAAAGACTATCATCACCTAATGGTGGAATTTTAACTTCCATCGAAATGTTTTTTAATATATAATTATTTAAATATCTTTAATTATATATTGCCTAACTTTCTAAACTGATCTTCTTATCCTACATTGTTAGAAATATAATTAAAATCTTCAACTTTTATAACTTCTTACATAAAATTATAATCCTTTCAATACTTGTAATAATTATAATTTAGTAAATAAAAATTAGAAACTTTGAGCAATTTTAATTAATAATTAATTTAAATTTGCTATCTTGTTAATCATTTTGTGTAGGATAGATAAGATATTCTACATATTCTGCTATACGTAGAATAAATGAAAAATATATATCTCCACTCTGTTTTACGAAGAATATATAAAATATTCCACTCTGAACTTGACGCATTAAGTGCAGTGACGTTACAGAATCTTTTTTATTTACGTCGGTTATTTCCATTCGGTCGACTTTATCATTACAGGAAGAAGAAGAAAAAATTGCAGTCAATAACGCTAGCACAATCGTTCACCGCAATTGCTAGATCATTATAGAATCATGCCGATCAAAGAGATATCAATAAATCCTACTTTACATCTGAATAATACAAGATGAATATTTACATTGCCTACGACTCATGTTACGCTACACATTATCTCATATTGATATATATATTTCAATCATTAGCTCATTAAATATGATTTCTTCTGCAGATCTCGTTGCATATAATGACTACTCAGCAAGATTAATAATTAATGATAAAATATAACAATATTAACCTGCACAATTTTAATGACGAAAATGTTGATTACGATGCCGCTTGCTAATTTCTCCGAACAAAATCTTCTTGGAGAACGAGATCGACGTGAGGTTAACTGGCGAGCACCTTTGCGCGATTCTTCTTTGCTTAAGTCATTTCCTTGTTTATATTACTCATATCTTCACACTTATCTGAGTGTATTCGAACATGTCCTTCTACGAGATATTGTAATGTCCTTTCGACGGTTTTTAATGAGGTTTTTTCAGAAATATATTTTCTGAAGCGTTCTCTGTTCTTTTTTAATTAGTCTATTGCTCGTCTATTTTAGAATATATTCTTTAATAAATAATATCTTTACAGAAATTATTATAAATGTAATTTTTAAATCTATTTTTTAAATGTATTTTTTTAAATATGTTTTTGAGCAACACTTTTATTTTCTGTTAAGTTTGAGGATATATTTTGAATGAAATTTGTTTAAAGCGCTTTTGCTTCTTTTATAGTCTATTTTTAATTATTCTTGTTCGATTATTACACAACTGGCCAACAATTATCGTAAATTATCCGTAAATTATCGAGTGCACTTCAACAGTTGTTGATCACTGATAATTATATGAAGTAATCACTGGTATATATATATATAAAAACACGTTTAACAACTTTTAATAATGTTTTTATTATTGTCTTCAAGAGTTCTCGTTTCTTTTTTTGTGGAAGATTTTGCCCCTGATACAACACGCCTGGTCGCGATCACTACTTCAATTCGTAGATAAAATGTGGCAAAGGTTTTGCATATCTACAGATAAAGAATTAAGAATGAGTTTTTTAACCTTGAAAGAGAGAAATCTAAGGATAAAAGTTTTAAATTTAGAAAATGATTTTTTGCTACTTTCTATTTGCTAGCAAAGGAATCTTTCGAGATTTTGATTTAATATTTTAATTAATTCCGCATTAGGAAATCTATGTACAAACTTAGTATTGCAAGTAAATAATTTATTTTTAAAGTAGCCAGGAGTTAATCTAATTCTCAAAAAAATTTTCTTTCCTTCTCTTTCTCTCTACACATTAAATAGGTGTAAAAAATTAAACATCAAAGTATTTCAAAAAATCGGTTTTGAAAATTAATTTTTAAGAAAAGGAATAATTTTTCATATAAATGTTGTAAAAAATGAAAAAAAATTGTTTATTTTAGCATATTTTGAACATATAAAAAAACTGAGGAAGATTGAAATCTATATCTTCTACTAAACTTATTTCAATCTCAGTAAAAACGGACTCGCAACGTTACGATTCAAAGGTCAAAATCCAAGTTGTTAGCTGAATAAGATCTCTTAAAAAAATTATTTCCACTTCAACCAACATTTCAATAACAGATTTTGCGATGCAGAATTAATAGCAGGTCAAAATCCAAGTTCTACAGCTTACTAAGATCTTAAACAAGCTAGTTTGTCTTTAGCCACTATAACAGATTGCTCGAGGCGAAATTAAGAGAAGTGCTCAGTAATAAATTTCAAGATCTATCATTTAAAGGTTAAAAAATTCTATCGTATTTATTCTTTTTCTCAATACTGAATTAATCAACATCCCAAAAGATCCCATTTAAGGCTGTTAAAAATCAAACCTTGAGACTTAACTTTGAAAGAGATTCTTATATTATCAAAGTATTAAAATAATTCTACAATAAGAAACCGAGAATCGTTACACAAAATCTCACTTTATTTTAAGATTATATTAATAAAAATCTATCTATGAAATTTCTAATTGTTTTAAGCAACGTCATAAATTTAATTTCGAATATCAAGCAGGCAAAATATCATGGCAATTTTTAAATAAGACTTCGAAACTTTTATCACGAGAATGCCTTATGCCCATTTCTATCCAATGCAGATTAACTTTAATCGCGGTTTCACTTGCTCTTTATCATTTTACAGTTCTACGAATTAGAAAAAGATAAAAAGCAAGTTAAACCGAGATTAAAGTTAATCTACATTGGTAGAAATGGTCATTGGAGAGTTTCTCAAAGTTAAAAATTTTAATCTCTGGGATTTGTAAAAGACTCTTGAATTTGAAGCAATCTTTAAGGTACGTCGGAACGGCGGTGAAGACACTATGTACCAATCACGATTGCGAGACTCCGTTTCGCGTACTTATCTCGTGCAGAAACCAACGGAAGGATTGAGACCGAGAGTGCGACCAGGAAAAGACCGAGAGGCCGTGCGAGAGTAAGAGTGGCCGCCTGACCGCGACGAGGCTCAGCGAGAACTGGCTCTGCGCTTGGGCCAGCAGGATCCCGCGCGGACAATCAAACACCTGCTTGTGCAATCATTCGTTTTGAGCAAAACAGTCTCGCTTAAGGGAGGGGGGGGGGATAAGCTTTGCGCTTCTCCAATGGCGTTAAACAAATCCCAAGATCGTGGAAATACCTGAAGTGACATCCAGACGCGTTACGTGTCTGACACCTACTGAACTTTTAAAAACTCTTGGCTAATAAGAGATTTACTTAAAGAAATATTTCCTCGGATAATATTTCTTCGGGAATATTGTCCCGTCGAGTCGCGATGTGTAATAGTAGATTTTTTAGCTTCAGATAATATTGAACGGAATGCAGAGTCGCAATCGTGCATTGTGCGCCGGATCCTTCTTGTGCGGCAAATGTCGTCCTATATTTGGTTCAAGGTAAAACGGAACCGGTCCGGGGTCCGGGACCGGTCTATCCAGACGGAAGTAACCATCAGAAGTAATTTTTTTTACTTCCATTAAGGATCTCTTTCTTGTTGCACTATAAGGAAAATCACGCATGAGTCACAAGGCTTTTTGGATAAAATGGGTGACTAAACTGGTTTCTTGCAATAAAAGTTAAAAGAATATTAAGTTATAATATATATTGTATAATGAAGGTTATAATATATATAATATGAAAGAAAATTCCTTCAATTTTGAATCAATCGTTTTATTAAAACTCGCGATATAACGCATATGGTTTATGTAAATAAATTTTCTTTTACCTATTTTATTCACAGTTTGTTTACGAGTATTCCAAGGTAGGAAAAAAAAGGAAAAAAATAATTTGTTATTACAAATTATTATTTATTAGCTCTTGGTACTCCAGTAGCATAGTGACGTCAAATGACGTCTAATTGACATCTAGAGACGTCTCTAGACGTCAAATTAGACGTCATCTTGCTACCTGGGTAATTTCTTAAGTACTCCAAGAGAAATAATACAATTCATCTTATCGTATTTCTACTTTATTGATAGACTTTATTAGAAATAAATTTTATAAATTTTTTAATCTTATTACGTTTGATAAAAAAAGTTAGATTTTACTAACTTTAGATGTGACGGAAAGAATTTGTAAAAAAAATATTTAATTAATTAATTGTTAGCGGAACGGAAAATGTAACGCTTCATGCTCTTTTCGCAATATTAATTACTATGCGAGTGAAATTCGAGTAGAAACCGGAACGGCGCTCAGGCAATCTTTATTGCGATGTTAGCATAATGTGTATGAAGATGGTAAACTGTGTGTATATAGTTGTATGTATGTACTTACAAAATAGCGTGTATTTTCAGTGTAGGGACGCGATCAGAAAACAAACTAAAATCAAAAGATATGCGAAAAAAGTATAAAATATTTTTAGAAAAAAAATGTAGAAGTAAAAGATAGAATAATAAAAACTATCAACACAAATAGTAAATAAGAAAAGATAAATAATAAAAATAATATATAATAGATATTAATAATAAATAACAATTTAAAATATAAGATATACTCGTGTATGTGACGTTTCTATTTATTTATAAATAGATAGTTTTTATTTATTGTTTTATTTGCCTAAATGTTTAATTGAATGTAAGTAAATATATTTGTCCAAAATATAATAAATAAAGACGATTTTATACACCGCTTTAAAAAAGTTGGAATTTTTGGAATTTAGACTTCGTCAATAATAGAGTGCGCCGTGAACATTGAATACGTCAAGGCGATCTTCTTTTTAGCGCTCTCTTGTTAGTCGGCCATTTTTCCTCAGCGACTAGATAATCGCGCATGCAGTAATAGACTCGCTGATGGATTCCGCTCCATTTGCATATATTTTCTGCGACTCATTTAAAATTTTAAACGAAAATAGTGTAAATTCTGTGACACGTATAAACGATTTAGTCATTTAGAGATAGAAACGTTAATTAAGAGAGATTATACATCGTTAGTCCTGTGGATTTTTTATATAATTTAATATTAAATAATAATTATTAATTTATAAGAAAATTATTTTAATCATATCCTTTTATATTTTTATACCTTCTATATTTAAAACATATCTTTATTTTATTTAAGCTGTATTTAAGACATGCTGACCTATGACCTGTTGAAGATTAAATCAGTCTATATGACCATCTATATGAGATAGTCGACACAATAAAAAGCACACGTGGTTCTTCGAACTAACCGTGCATCGATATTCCAAGTATGCACGCGTATAGCTTCGTTCAATATTTGATGATATGTCTATATAGTCTATACTTGGACATGAAATGTACACAGTATCCGCAGTATAAATATACGATTCGCGATGCGATTCGTATTTTATGTTTATAAATGAGAATGTGCAAGATTCATAAGAAAATTGTAATAAATATAATAATTATACGATGAGACAATTAATTTTTACATATTTAATTGTTGACTTATCACGGGATCTATTGTATCTCGACAATAAAGACATTACTGTAGATGTTTAATGAAAAACTTTAAACTATAGATAGTGTTTTAATCGTAAGCAAATTAATATAATTTAAACAAAGAAAGTGTGAAGAGAACAAAATGTCGATTGAGTATAGCTCTGGGTTTTTCTCATTTTCTTATAATTATATTAATCACATCCTTACTATTTAATAGTAATTATTCTACTAATTCTAGACGTTAATTCCAATAATATACGTCATCATGACGTATATTACCGAGAAAGGCCACTTCTGATAATAACGTCGAAGACTCACCTTTGTGGTCTTTCCCACAAAAAGAAAACTTATCGGTATCATAAATGTTGAGATAAAGAAAAAACTATTCAGGGTGTATACTTGCTGAGATAATTATTATTAAAACTTAAAAAAATTGAAATTGTGCATTGTACAAGATTATTAAATAACGTAAAATTTTCATATTAAAGATTTTCGGACAATTTTCGAAGAATTGTATTTATTAATGTTTCTTATTTTTAAAAGGAGATTATTTTTATAATTTTATTTTCATTAAACGCAAAAAATTTAAGAGTAAAAAGCAAAATTATAAAATTATTTTCAATTTTATGTTCTGGATGTTAAATTTTGTGATCCAATATTCGCTTCATCCGTACATTAATAAACTTCTTTCCAAGTATGGAATTTATATTACAAATTATATCTATATAACAATTTATATTTTAGATTGTATTATAATTACGTAATGTTATATAAATTTCTTAATTGTTATACATTTTCAAAAATTTACGGCAGTCTTAAAAATCACATCAAAACATTTAGAAAAATTGTACCATTAGGTCATTCGTAATAAAATTACTTTGATGTAGTGCGTGAATAAATACTCGGTTATTTAAATCACTTATTTCATAAAAATATTCTGTAACGCTACATTTTTCTATATACGCAAGCGATCAAATATAGACATCGTTCGACGTCGAAATTACCGTATGATCTGCATTTCTCCCAGCGATCGTTATGCAACTCCGATACTCCATGACTTTCTTTCGTATGGCGGAAACGGCGCGCACAAAGAGAGAGAATGCTCGGGGGTCTGAAATCATCCTGAAGCACCGATCACACTTTCGTTTTCTCTCGGTGACGCCATTAGATTTGTCTCATATCGTCAAATAGTCACATAATCGCTCTTGAATCGCAAACTAGTCGGCGCCCTCTTACTCAGCCAACTCAGCGGTTTTCCCTATTAGACCACCTTATGGAAGTCATGTAACCGATGATCTTATATGCAAAAGCGCAGCGTGCATCTGTTCTGCAACGTGAATCGCGAGTTATTTTCAAATAGGTGCGCACCGACATGTTTCCAAACAGAGACAAGGTCGACCAGCTTCTACGCAATCCAGATATCGTTTCGAATCACCTGCAGCTATCTTCCAAACGAGGCCAGGAAGATCACACTTTCTGCAAAAACCGTCCTGAAAAAATTAAACGAATTACGAAGAACTGAGAAGAAGGCTCCGTTTCACGAAATGAACGACTTTGTGTACATTGTAAATAAATGTAATTATAGGTAATACGAATATTGATTAAAGAATTATTCAATCATTAAATAAATCGATCAAATAATTTAATCGCGTAAAACTGGTTAAATGACCTACTTTTTATATTCACTTTTGCATTATTTAACACAGGGAAGTATATCTGGTTGCTCGCTAATGGGCGCGTTCAGGAATTACATTTTCTCAGAAGGTAAAGATGGAATAATCTACAGGATGCTTGCATTTAATCTGAGAAGTTTGCGGGTGGTCAATATACTGGGGCAATTAACTTATTAATATTATTTGATTTTTAAGATTTGTTATACAAAAGTTAATAAACTATTATTATGTTATATGTGCAATAAATTATTACATAATAATAATAACGGTAATAATAATATTGTTAATTAATAACAATAGTATTAATCTTAACTAATAATTATTAGTTAAGATTAATAGGGTACCTCCGGTATTTACGCCGCAGATGTAAAAAAAAATAGAAGGAATGAAGATACTTGCTTGCAATTATTCTGTTATGTGCCTCTATGCAGTATTAGTATTGTGTTGTAATTTCAGTTCTTTACTGTTAATATTAACGAAACTGTCGTGAGTTGAATCGACTTCTCACCGTAGTAAGAAGCGTGATCTTGTGTAAAGGTCAATCTAGACAAACTTGCATAGCGCATAAACATAAGCATAAGAGAATTGATTGGTCCATATGCATGTGCATAAGGAAATAGACCAATCCGTTTCTTTATGCATATGGTTATGCACCTATGCAAGTTTGTGTGGATATAGCTTTACGACCTACGTAAAATGGTTACTGCAGGGAATGTAAAAGGTTTAATAGTTATTTCACGATACATAAGTGTAAAGGGATAGTAAATAATAGAATACAGCAAAATACAAGTGCATAGCTCTTGTATTTTTTGTTTAACTTAATATTTTGTATATCCCTCCGGTTTAGGATATACAGCAAGTTATTAGCATGCGGGATTTATGCCATAGTACAAACACTTTGTAAAACTCAAAATCTCCTATGTGTTCTTTTTCCTTCTTTTTTTGGGTCGTATGACAATAATCTTTAATGCATCTGTCGCTCTTCTATTTTTTTTTAAATTTTCAGTTTTATAATTTGTTTATCATTCTTGCATCTTAATAAACTTCTTACACACATTTTATAACTTAGTATGACATTTTATTGCCTTATTTATAAACATTATTTGTAATTTTTCATAAGGCGTATATTTCACCCATGAATGTGTTATAACTCACCCCTCTAAGATATATGGCAAAAATGCAAAGTTTTTAAATTAAAAACAAAGAATGAGAGAGAGAGAGAGAGAGAGAGAGAGAGAATATTTCATATTTATATTTTTTTTATAGTAGTAGACAGTATAAAGTTTTTATTGATATAATTTATTTGCCTTAAACATAGTAAATAGTACTCGATAAATTAAGTTTCCCTTAGCTGCGGCGTATATACCGGAGTTACCCTAATTATTAATAATATTATTAATAATATATTATTGCAATTACATAAAATGTATAAAAATATTAATGTTACAATTTTAATAATTATAATTAAATTATTAATCAAAATTTACACATGTATCACAATTTTAATACATGTATATAGAAACGAATCAATAGATGGCGCTGGTATCTTTAAAAGAAGTGTGAAAAATGTACACATGTATAAACGTATGTTTTTATATGTATTTCTAACTATGTATATATTTTTCTAGATTAGGTAACGAAAAATTCAGTATAAAAAACGATGAGTCGATAAGTTTTGAGTAAAAATTTCATTAATTGATTTATTCAATAATATAATAATGTTTTTATTATTATTTATTATTATATTTATAAAGCACGTAAAGTTAATTTCGCACAACATGAGTTCTTTCAAATTTATTTCAACTTCCTAGAACGCGACGGTTTGATAAGAAATAAATGAACTTCTTCGTCTAGAAATCTAGTTTGAAAATTTGGTCGACCTTGTGGAAACACATATTAATGCATTATATTTGAAAATCCATTAATACACGTGCACTTAATCATGTTTCAACTAACAGATTTTCCTGTAAACTACTATTTCTGTTCGTGTGTTTGTTTCTAACGTGGAGATTCTCAGATGACTATCAATGCGAATTATGTATTTTCATTCATTAAAAATTCTATCTTTTTTATATCATACTACCGATTGCTGTAATTTGCCATTGCAAAAACTTGGCAGAAACTGATAGCTAAGCAAAAGAATATGATAAGAAACAAAACATAACATTGCCGATGTCTACAAATATAGAAATAGCATTCTATAGCAGTGCACGTGTACTTGATAGGGTTTCAAAATCGTTTATTTCGAAAACAAAGCCTCGCACGAGAAAAACTTGTTCTACAATTTCGACTTATTTTGGCATGAGAAATCATCTTGTTATCACTTGTACTACGATTTCGCACTCACTCTGTATACATACATATATATGTATACATACATACATATAAACGTATAACATATTCATCAAGCTGAAAGCATTTTTTAAGTATTGTAGAAAGTTTTAATTTTTTCCATTTATAAAATTTTTTGCATTTAATTAAAGTGCGATGACGGACTTATTCTAAAAGGCAAAACAAAATTTTTTTAGAATTTCATCAGTTGCGTATAGGTATATTGTGCTTTCTCGGAAATTACATGAAAAATTCATACAGAAACAGACATTTCTTATGCGTAATTCTAATAAAACGTGAGCTACTATTTGCGATTAGACGCTTAAGGGATCTACAACCGATCCATAGATCCCCACTTTCATCCATCATACTGTCAGTATTCCGAGTAAATGTAGTATAGGACTGGGGTCAAATGCAGTCTCTGCCGGGTCTGTGTGGCGAACGGAACGCTTGGCAAGTTCGTTGCATCGTGAAGTACATCCTACATAGTGCTTTTTCTCTCATACTCTATTAAAAAAACCGTCAGCATTGTTAAAAAATTATTTTAAAAAGTTGTAAAATTTTTGACAAAACTATTTCAAAAATGCGTGATATTGGTAAAGTTAATTAACAAAGTTATTTTAAATTCTGTAATAATAAAAAATTAAAAATTGAAATTTGATAAAATTTTTCTTATAACTAGATTTTTGGTTCCTTAGTTTGTTTCAAAATTTAAATTTATTAAAAATTTTTTATAAACAAAAAATTGTATATAAAATTAAAGTTTCTAATAAAAATAAAATTAAAATAATACAATACTATATAAAATGTGGAAGACAAAGGATACAAAATATTTATTATTTTATGTAAGAATATATAGGTACCTATTATGCGGAAGTGTCTCAAGGTTGAAAGTATGAGCACAGCTATTTTGATTAAATTATTATATCATCAAATTTAAATCACGTTATATGCTTTCTCTTTCAAAATAGAATTAAGTCAATCAAATGCTAATTTAAATCAAATTTCTGAAATTCATTCAAAATTTAATCAAATTGGAAATTATCATCGATTTTTAGCAAATCATAGATTTTCTAAATTCTATAAAAAAAAATGTAAAATTAAAAATCAAATACGTTAAAAAGTAATAAACCAATTTGTAAAACCGTGGTATAAACATTGATTCAGAAATTAATGTTTATACATAATAGTTGTGATCTCTTTCTTTACAACTTTGGCAGCTGTTTTACTTAAATGCATTTTGTAAAAAAATTACAATATATAAATATACAATTTATATTCAAAGTTCCTCTTCTTTCTTTGAAGTAACTTCCTGACGCTATTTTAAATGGATTGGATCGATTATGGTCACGTTAACAGAAATGCGAGTAAGAAAGCAATGTAATACGCGCCGTGTGTTTTATATAGTGAATGTACCACGTAGATCAATAATAACGGGAGGAAAGAACGGCGAGAAAGTCATCGAAAAGAAAAATAATAATCAACGCGTTCACTTATAAAATCGAAAGCAACGAACGCGGCATAGTGAGAACAATTTTGTAGTGTGAAAGTGTTTCAATTTTCAAATTATTAAGCTGCGAGGTACTATAAATCTCTATCGTACCTAACAGTAGGATGAGTTATTTACGATGTAAGAATGACTATCGTTTGTGTTAATTCATTTTGCAACTGAAAATTCTTCTCTAACATCAATGCCACCGCGCAATCAACGAGGTGAACGCTTCGATAATTTGTGGCCGTCTAAAATGCGTAAGAATCCAAAAGGTAAGTTTGGTGAACCAAGGACGAAATAATGTGAGCAATATAAAATATGTTACATAAATGTTCTTCCCGTTTTCTTCCTCATTCCATTGAATAATTTATTTCAAATTTGAAGTGTAGGTTCCAATGGAAAATCCGTACGAACTCAGGTAGCAATTAATGTCTAAAAGACATCATAAAGACATCTTTAAGATTTCTGACATCTTAAAGACATTTTTATGATGTCTTTGAGACATTAATGCTACCTGGGAATAAACCGAACTAACTAAGAACCAGCGCGGTAAATGATGCGCAAAAGTTTTATTTATATTTTTATATTTATTCTTACATATATTTTCCAACCTTTGACTGCGTGCCGACTAGATTTGTCAGACTTGAAACACAGCTTCGGTTGGAGTATAAGTAAAATCCCCCCCCTACACCTAATTAAATTGATTTGATTTAATTTTTGATGCTATATGCATCTAAATAACTATAAAAAAATTATTGCGAAAAATATGATCTCACCCAAGGTTCGACCCTGGAACTTCCTTCATTCCGTGAGGGTGACGCGGATCCACAAGTTACTACCTTTCTAATTCCACAGTCGTTTTTTGGTTGTAAATAAATCAATCTGCGCTTATAAGTTTTTGGAGGCGTTTCTTCAGGCACTTGACCTTTAAGCTGTCGATTTTTAGCAAAAATAAGTTAGAACTAAAATTTCTTTCGCTTATTGCATTATCGCCACATTATATGTACATCGTATATTCTGCGACGTGCAGAATATGCTTCAACCGCAGTGCGTCTAATTAGATCAAATTCAAAAAGCAAACAATGTCGTGAAGGTGAAAATCATCAACATGTATAGTTAAATGAATCTTTTCGAAGTTCAGAATATTGTGATTGATATCATGCGTATAATTGATTAATTATACTATTCAGTTATAATTAAAATGTCACAATTGTAATTATATGGATATCTGTATTTCTCTGTGGAAATACCAGTGTCCAATGTCTCAAGAAAATTCACTAAAGTACTTGTGATACTGATATCTTTCTGATTCGTAAAAGATATTGGATTTCTTCAAACTGACGAAGCGAATGTTGCACGGAACATTTGCTACGTCAACGCATTACTGCACCGTGTAAACTAAGAACTAAAACTCTGCTCAAATTACTCGAGAATTACAAATATTGCCGTTCAGCTAAAATAAAATCCATTTCGATGAAATAAAATGTTATTATCCTTTACCGGAGATTTATTAAAAATCTTGCCATTTTATATACATATAGGTTCTGAATGAAATTTATCTCGTAAAGCGTAACGCAATTTCCATACACTGCGCTGAAAGACTATTGACCTAAAATGATCTTTTTCTGATATTATTGTAAGAGGCTGCATCGCGACAGACAAGATGCATCCTATCTATGTAAGAGTCTTCTAACGGTACATAATCCACCTAATAATGTCCATTACATATCCCATTCTATTAATACTGGTTTTATATCAACAATTTTCAAGTAAACTTCCATCCCATCGAGGAAACAAAGTATATGTAATGGAAAATATTCAAAGAATTGTCTAGAAAAGAAATTGTATTTATAATTTTATTTCGTAGAAAATGTAAAGATGAAAAAAATACATGAACAACATTATTAAATATCATAAACATGTTTTTGAATTCATATATTCTGAATGTTAATTACACTAACATTGAGATATTGCATTTTTTTTATCACGTTAATACGTAATTCTTCCTGCATATAAATGAATCTGATGATATAACGCAATGCTACATTTTTTCTACGTTATAATTCAAGTTTAATAAGCGTAAATGCGTTATTATGTTTTACATTTTCCAAGTTATCTTTCTCGTGAAGAAAAAAGATTGTCTTCTACACTTTTGATTCTTACTTTTGCATGTTTAATTATTCTCAGTTGCATTATTTATTGGATTTATTAATACTCATCATATTAATTGATAGCATGAATTATCTTTACATCTAGAAATATCTATATCCTACTTTAAAGTCGTGAAGTAATTTTAACCAACTTTTCTGACGTATATTGTCCATATTTTCACAAATATTTACTACAATTTTAAAAACCGTAAACATTTCGTTAAAAACTGCATAAAGATGTATAATTTTATAAAAAGAAGTTACGTTTTTTCGACTCAATATGTAATATTCGAATTTTTTGTAACTATACGTATATAATTTACATAACTGAATATAAAACCAGTAAAAGTGAAACCTTTTTTGAAATTGAAAAATTGAAGTAATAATTTTGATAAAGTCAAAGATGGAATCAATATTTAGTATCTTTGTATTTGCAGGATTAGATCAATCATTTACGCGGAAAGACGTATGACGTTTTATTTGAATTACAAAATAGTGTTAATAACCTTACGTATACTACGTAAATTCTGCGTCTAGGGTGGGGAGATGATAATGATACACTTTAAGTCGCCACAGGTAGAGCCACGCCAGTCATCGCGTAGTCTTGGAGAATGTTAGATGTATCTTTTGAAAGTACCTCTCGATACCTAACTCCGTAAAGAACGTGTGTAATAACCACATAACCACTTCAAGATTTTGGACTTGTGACACATATAATACCTGATATACATTTCACGTTTTGTTTAGTATAAAAAAGTGCTATTGTTAATAAAAATTAAAATATTCCAATGCAACGTGATAAAACACAACATTGTTTCATTTTTCTGTTGTTTTCATGATTAATTGAATCAATTAAAGAGATTGGAAAAATATTTAATTTATAAATTACAAATTGTAATTAATAAATTGCTCGAAAAGGAAAAAGAAAATGTTTTACTTGCGAACTTGATTGGTGGTACATATCGTATAAATTTCTTAAACAAACGTAGAATGTTCATACACGGATGAAATAAAAAGAGACATCTATATTTTTTTTCTATTTTATATCAATTTTTAAGTGCAGAGAACGGAACGTCAAAGAGTGCTTTTTGAATAAAATCAAATCGGTAAGTTAAAACGTTATTGAACCATTGTGCATAATACTTGTTAATCCAGATTTACACATAAATTAATCAAATCGAATAGAATGTGTAAATATTTTTTAATTAAAAACGTACAGTATGATTAATCATGTGTTGCATGGTATGTGGGAACACCTATTTCAGCGCAATTTTTCTTTATGTATTTTATAATTCGTTTGTACGTATAACATATTTGGTACGTTATGTTCCTAAGACTTGTATATGTATATAATAATATAAATATGTAATTATTTTTCCGTTTTTTTTTTGGCTGCTATTGGTAATCATTCATTTATCATTTCTAAAATAAAATTTTATAATTAAGTGGAATATACGACCGTATTGTATAGACAATCAAATTAAGGAAAACGCTTTGGAATTAAACGATTAGGACCTAGATCTTGTTTGTCTAATAATATTATTCGCGTGAATTTATGTACATAATACATCGCTTCAGCAAACAACGCGCCGTTACTCTCGGAATTAAAATGTAATCTTAACTAAAGCTAGAACAATGCCGCATCACATAATTAAATTAATAGTCACTACACTTACACTAACACAAATTATTTAGCATATTAGAAAAGTACGGGATACATAGAATAGAAACATATCCCGTATAAAATTTCATTACAATTTGACACCTTGAAAGATTCACTTGTAAGAATTTTGAAAAATTACTTATTTTTAACTTATATTTGCGATATATTTATCTTTAAAATTCTTACATATAAAATTTTAAACAATAAATAAGCCATAGTTATTTTATTTTATTTAGCTGCTATAGTAAATATAGATTTTTGTTTATTAAATTTTAATTTCAGATTTGCAATTTTAGTAGTCTCTATACTAAAATTCAGAGAAATGTATTGAACAGAAAAATTTATGCAACAAAGGATTAATTAATTAAATGAATTTAAACCTTCTTTATTATCAATATGATTGATATATAATACAAATTATAAAGTGGCCGCAGGGGGAAGTGATCCGCGCAGTTCCTTGGGCTTAACGCACCTACGGCAATACCGAGTTCCCGACACCGCGGACATACACGAACAAATATACATACATTCATACACTTACACAGTTTCGAGTTCAAAGTTCTATGAGTTTACGAGTTTATATTACGCAGTTAACTTCTGTTTGGGACGCTTTTATTGAGGCGTTCATGTTAATCTAGTCGAAGTCTCTTTTGTTTTGATGTGATGCAATTAGATTCGGTTTTGCTACTATGACCACATGGGCTACCCCCACGGTCTTTCCTTTATTTGAATAAAAAAAAAAAAAAAAAAAAAAAATTATAAAGTATACACAGTATATAAAAAGTAATACGTAATTTTAACATTTTTTACATGTCCCAGAAAGTCCACTCTAAATTTTATGTTAAAATGACTCATTCATCGTGTGTTACTTGTTGACAAATTAAAAATGATAATTAATTGACACTATACTTTACATTTATATTTGTTCTTTTGACTTTATTTTTCAAGTTATATTAACATGATATTCCTTATTTTACAAATTTTACTTGAATTATGTGTAATAGAAACATTTAATTTTAGTAAATTCAATTATTTTGTGTGTAGAAGTTTACGATTATTTGAAAATTTACTTTAACTTTTGTTTATGTGTTATGCCGGGATTACGATGAACTTTACGTAACGGGACGCGACGGAACGCGACTGGACGCGACGAAACGCGACGGGACGTAACGAACTTAATGTGAACTTAAGAAATTACGATAACCTTCTATTCACACCAAGCTGTCAAATCATTTCTGAAATGCACGCTGCTTCACGTTACGATTTGACAGCTTGGTGTGAATAGAAGGTTATCGTAATTTCTTAAGTTCACATTAAGTTCGTTACGTCCCGTCGCGTTTCGTCGCGTCCAGTCGCGTTCCGTCGCGTCTCGTTACGTAAAGTTCATCGTAATCCCGGCATTAAAATTACTTTAAGGACCGGTTGTTCCAACCTCTTAGTAAACTACCTAATAGTTAAATCATACATATGTCTTTGTTTATCCTTTACATTAGACAAAGATAGACATATGATTTAACTATTAGTTAGCTTACCAACAGGTTGGAACAACCGACTCTAAGACGTGTTAATTTTTTAAAGTAATATTGTGTTAAAAGAACTCAAAATAATATTCAATTTCTAAATGACATATATGTATAAAGTGTTGTTATCACGTTGACATAAATGTAACACATGAAAATGTTAAGAAAATAATAACATAGCTGTCGTATGTTAATTTTACATTGAAATAATAATCAAATCTTGATAACACAAGAAAATGTTGACTTCTAGACCATTATGTACACACGATTTTTTACTGTGTAAAACTTCATAAACATAATTCGTTGTAAAAAAAAAGATAAGTAATTAAATGCACGTGTAACAATGTGTAGCCGGTTTGATTTTCTCATGAATTTTTTTTATTTCGCATTTCCTGTATAAAATGATACCCGTATTAAATAGATTAAATCAAATTGTAAAATTCCATGCAATAAATAACGTGAATGACAATTCATATTATGAAATAATCGAAATTTAAAAATCACGCGGAATAAATTAAATAATCATTTAATTTTATTTTTAATTAAATTGTAATTTTTGAGAAACCCTTGCGTGGAAAATTAAGAGAGTAATATTAAATATAATATTTTCTTAGAATTCAGTCAGTACATTTGTTTTGCGTGAGTATTCCATCAGATATGTGACTTCTTTATAATTATCGATAATTACCAATAATTTAAATAAATTTACATTTCAACTTGTA
>NW_020219812.1:0-48366 GCF_003070985.1 Temnothorax curvispinosus | reverse complement strand
ATTTGACTACTTTTGACTGTATTAATTATTAGTTTTACAAAATAAATCTTAGCGGCTAAATATCACGCTCGGCTCTTATTACCTGAATTTAATTTGAATTTTTTTATATATAGAACCTCTACATATTTATAAATTCATATACTTGCATTACAAAATAAAGCGATGTGAAAAAAGTAATAATATTAAATATTTAATTAATCTATTTTTCTACAATTTTTAAAAATATTCTTGAAAATTTTAAAAATAACCTTGCAACTATATTTAAATATGAAATAATATTTTATATTTGAATATGAAATAAAGTACGATAAAATTATTTTTTGTTAATTTGATCACCAACCTTTCAATTCGAAACTAAATATCGATCAAAAATATACATAAAGTAAAATCTAATAAAATTAAAAGTTAATATAACTTTATGTAAGGTCCCTTTAGAGAAATGGGAGAACTTTAAAGAGATAGGCTCATATATGGGATAAATGAGATTGTAAATAAATGAGAGAACAAAATGTTTATGCAATCAAATACAATTTATTTTGTGGTTTAACATAGTTTGTCCTCTCATTTACCTAACGGTTTTATCCTACTATATGAGCGTATGTAATAATTGCCAGATATCTCTATATGCAACGTACTTATAATGTTTTGCAAAACATCTCAGAGATGATAGCAAAATCTCTAGGAGATGTCTGTGCAAACCTTTCATAAAGGTCTTTGTGACAGAATAGCGGACATTTTCACGCATCAAACAATAAGACATATATGAGACATTTGCGAGATCTTTTTTGTAACGCTTTGCGAAGGTCTCTGAAAAATATTTGTTGAGTTTTGTGCTGTGTGGGCAGTTTACTCGAATAAGTCACGTACACTACCAGATTTTCAGAATGCAGCCTTAGTTATATCTACATTGGTCACGTCGTGTTTTTGGTTGATAAATGCATGTTACAGTTGATAATGACTGCATTCCGATATTTACTACCAGTATTTACTGAAAGTCTTTAGTGTACAGTTGGGGACAGAAAGGTTGTCCGGTTGAGTCCCGGAACGCATCCTATACATTTAATATCTATAGTTATCATGTCAGCAATTACCAATTCTTTTAACATTTCAATATATTTAACATCTTATTTGTCTGCTCTAATATAATCACTACGCAAGCTGTGTGCTCATTAGTGCTCATCCACTTTCAAATGAGATGCATGAGTTCATCGAAATGCATGGCAGTTATAGCCTGTGAATATTTACTGCCAGCTAATTTTAAGATATTTTGCATTATTTAATGTCACAACCACACACACTGAAAAAAAAAATTTTTGGTATTTGCGACTATAATTGCATAATAGTAAAATAATTATGGTAGGGGTTACTATTTTATAGTTATTATCTTTATATAATCATATTTGGCTTGACTTTATTATACATATATGAGACTACATATGTATAAAAAAACGTGTCTTATTCGACATGTATTATCATATATAATTATATATAACTTTGTTTAAAAATGTTTAATTATATATGTTTATATGTAAATGTCGGGTCATCTGATAGGTGGCATCAGTACACAGTATTTAAAATACGACGAATGATGGTATAAGAACAGTATATAAACGACGGAACTGCGCACGACTTGTATCAGTTGTATCGTGGATCGCGGAAGTGGAAGTCCTCTTTTATAATAAAAGTGTGGCACGCTTTTGGATTGATGTAACGTTAATGTAACCTATATAGAATTAAATATAATAATAATTTTATTTAACACAATTTTGTGACTTAATTATACATGATTGTATCAAGAGACACGATAGTATGCACGCGAAGTATACACGCGAAGTGAGACCGCACCGTGACTCTTTTACCCGACGCGATATAACTATACATGTATATTTATATTTGATTAGATACAATAATATTACATTGAATCATATCATATCTGATTACATATGATCACATTTGATTACATAAGATCATCATATCGCGTCAAATTTCATATCTAATTATGGTCAATTATATATGATTTTATATGATTACATAAGTCTATTTTTTCTCGGGTTACATAATTTTCTTAAAAATACCGCGATCTCTATTGTAAATATAGTGCGTGTACACTTAGCGTGAGACACAAGCCTCTCTTAATTGATGTTAAATTATTCATATATACCGCGATTTATTAAGCAGTTGCTTTTCAATCATATTTTTCTTCTTGTTAATACGGTTTTGTCTAAAAACGTTTTATAAAAACATAAGACACGTCTTAAGACAAAAGTGTTCTCTGGAAAAAATGTTCCAAAATAAAAAAATTTTTTTATTAAGAATCAATAAGATGTCAGTGAGAAATCGTATTTTTAACTTTTTTAAAAAGCCAGTTATTCCAGGACACTTTTAAATGATACAAGAAAAAAAATTGTTACAGTTCGGTCGCTGATCGAACAGCCATCACCATTTCGCAGGATGGTGCAGCAAGAGGCGGTGGTAGTAAGGAACGCTGTGAAGAGTTATGGAAAAGGACAACTGGTGCTCGACGGTCTAAATATGACGGTTTCACGGGGCTCCATGTAAGTAACCATATTATTTATCATGTCAATGTAAAAGATTAATCGTCTTCCTACCAATTTCCGCTTCGAGTAAAATGTAAATGAACAATTGGAGTTAATAAAAAAAGTCATCGAGGAGATACTCTCTAGGGAGAGAAAGCAATGCAATGGAGATCGCATTAATGATTAATACTCGCGATTACTCGCGCGATTTTTAATGTCATTCAGCAAACCTATATACAGCGTATCTTTTGCGGTAACCTGATACTAATTTCTTCATCCTTCGATATGTTGGAAATTGCCTCAAACTGTCGTCACGCACTTTTCCGCGTACATTCACCGATTGCTTAAATTGCCGTTGGTTGCAAAATACACGACAAGATAATTGTATAACTTTCTAACGAATGTTCAGATAAGAAAATCTTTCGGGATCTATCAAAATCATTAGAATATTGTTTAAAACTTGTGTCTAATTTCTAAGGTAATTTTATTTATACATTCCATAGCAATGCTTCTCTAACCGCTAGCCAAATACCCATTAATAATTCGTTAGGATTAGGGCTTGTATGAGAAAATAAAAATGTGCTAGGCATATACTTAGCGTTGTGTAATATTAGCCACATACGCGCGCACACATACGCACAAATCTCAAAGTGCACTAGAAAGTTAACAGACAGACTCCGGGACTTGATTTATAATGTCCGAGCCGAAATAAGATTCTTATTTCAATACATGAGTAATATGTAAATCTCGATATGTTCAATGACAATCAGATAGACTAAAGCTATTAGTGTATGACTTAACTCATATAACGATTACACGTGTCGACTTGTCAAAAGATATTTCCTCATAATAAATCAATGTCGAAAATCTCACATTTGCATTCCCTTTTAATTACCTTCTTGTCTGAAATTAAAGTGTCCTGGTAATCGTTTCTGATCCTCTTGTCGACATTTCTACAGATCTATCCGTTGGCAAGACTTCATCGACCGCTTCTAGAATCTCGTCTATCGCTGAGCCACGGTCTGATTTTATCTTCATCCTCTCATTAAAATAATTATGTTTGTCAGCGATTTCTTTTGCTGATATTTGTCTATTTTTTTTAATATATTCCTTGTTTTCATTCGAAGGAACGAGAAGTGTTCTTCGAGTCTTTAGGATGTCCGTTACGTTTATCAAGGATCCATGCATAGCGTCCGTTCCCATAGGTTTCGGTTGATCAGTCTCTTGCAACGTGTCTATAGCGTTCTCACTCGGCGAAATTGAGGAAACACTTTCCATTTGGCTAAACCGTTCTCCATCTTTCTTGTCGTGAGGAGTACCTATAAATGTTTTCGACTTCAACGAGGTTTCGTTTTTTATAAAATTTTTATTCCTAAGTGCTTTCATTTTAGAAAATAATGTACTATTAATGATAGAATTACCGGATACGTTAAATTTTTGATTAATTGGAATTTTAACAGTAGTGGGAATTTTACCCTTGATATCGTTTTTGTTACGTTTTAATAATTCCGGATGATTCGTAACTTGAGTTATTTCTTCTATAGACGTGATATAATCACTCCGTGTATTTTCCCAAGATATATCTTCATTCTTTTCAGTCTGGCTAGCTTCATTAAGATTTCCTTTATTCCGTTCAGTTAAGGTTTCTTCTTCAATCTCAATTTTCAGCGTTTCTCCGGTGTTCGAAATAATGTCGCTTCTATCTTCCGGAATATATTTATTGTCTTTCGATTCCCCACGCTGTCGTTGATTATCTGCTAAATTGTCTAAAATGAGTTCAACTTGTCTTTGTAAATTCAAGAGTCTCCATTTTGAGATGTAATCGAGATCGTCGTGCAATTGTCGCCATTTCATATCAAACAATTTGATTAGCCAGAATATGGCGTGTTGAACTGACTTGGCGAACTCAAGAGACAGCTCATTTCTCGAGAGAAATCTCTCCATTTCCAATGCAAATTCGGGGTTAGAGAGCATCCAAGACAATGCAAAATTGTTTTTATCGAGATTCATTAAATCCTGATATTCTTGGAGTACATGACGCAAAATTTCATAGTCAATTGAATTCTGATGAGTTAGTTTCTCATAGTAGCTATCACGCTCTTGCATAGGTAATTTCACGCGCCGCAAAATATCTTCAATGTCACTTCCAGCCTGTATAAGAAGTGTAAAAGTTAATTATTTAAGCGAATAAAAAATTAAAATCAACGTGATAATGCAATTTTTTGATATTGCTAAGTCACGATATTGAAAAGTTAAATCTGCAAAGATCTACTGATTTGTTTATCAAACATGTCGTAATGCCGTGCCCTTTGTGAAATCAGTGTTACACACGATTTGGCAAAGTGTTTCCTTCGGTAAAGATTTTCTTGTGTATATAGGATCTATAGGATTATTCGTCACGTTAGCTTCGAAATCACTCTGTCAAAATTTACCTCTGAAAAAGATCAGATTTATTAACTGAAAAAATGTCCCTCTACTAACAAATTTTTTAAATATCAAGAGTCAATTTTTTTTTTTACAGAAACACCGAGATCTCCACATTATAAATCTTTCTTTATTGCATCAATTTTTGTACATTTTGAATGAAAGATTTCTTAAAATTAAATGCATCTAAAATGAATTGAAATATATATTTTTATTCAAAACAAGTCGTTCTTGTTCGACTCAACTGGCCAGATAATTAATTATCTGGCCAGTTGGGTCGAACAAAAACGACTTGTTTTGAATTTATTTACTAGCGAAGGAAGCTACTATTTATAAATATTTTTATTATTTATTCTCCGAGGTTTAATCCGACAAAAACTTTTCGTCTTTAATCGCGTATAACTAAAAAATTATTGATACGTCGATGTTTTCGCTAGGTAAAAATTGACTGTAAATTGACCAAAGAATTTGTTATTAGAAAGATATTTAGTGATTGTGCACCTAAACATCCTGTATGTCAAAAACAAGTCAACTCACTGAAATAATCCTGTTTAAGATCAATTTCGCCATTAATCTCGATAACTTTCCTCCCCAGATTGATTATCAAATGAACCCACGGTTTCTCCATTCCTTGTAATTTTTCGATCAACTCATCAAGATCATCGCTGACGTTCGATTCGCTCGCGTGCAGATCGATCAACATCATGTTGTCACGTATCATCGGTATCGATCCCTGGACCGGCAAAGAGGAAAAAACTCCTCCCGCGAGTAACAGGATCGCGATGATACTAATGACCAACATGCCGCGGCGAGACTGAAGCGAGTCGCCGGTTTGCTTGATGATTTTATCCGGTGCACCGAACGGCAATCTGTCATCTTTCGTCCTTCATATCGCGATTTCGCGACAATCGCACAGTGGTGCCTAAGAGGGCTCTTTGCAGTTTCTTAATTATTTCGGAGAATGAAATAATCGATTTGTCACTCTTAACTGACATTTCGAGATAAGTATGTAGATATTTAGAATATATTAAGAGAAATTCAAATCGGTGTGTTAACATTAAATAGGTACAGTTAAATATTTTCCAATTTCCCTCAAAATTCGAAGATCTCCGTATTACGTTATATATCGGACGCATATTGACGTCACATAGCGATCTATATCTCATCTTTCTTTAGACGAATTTTCGAAAATTCAGATTCCGTTCATCTAGGCACCACTGTGCGTTGTTAGTAGTCGACCGCTAATTGCTTTTGCCAACGAGTGATCGTTATGTCCGCGCGAATTTAATGATCGAATGCCGTGAGATTGTGTCCAACGCTTTATTAACGGATCGCGCCTGCCATCCGTCGAGACTAATTACAATACCTCGAGGGAAACCATAAATCGCCATTGTTCTTCGACAAAGTGCGAACGTGGGTAGATAAGTTGGCAGATAAGTCAGGATTTCAAAAGGGAATCCATACTGGAGAACGATTATGGCGTCCGTTTATCGCGAGATTAAAGGACGTATTCGCGGTTTTATGGCGTTCGGATATGTGTCGCGTAAACAAAAGTAAAATCTTTCCTTGATGAAACAGATACGGACTGCTGGGGGCCAGTGGATGCGGCAAGACCACGTTGCTGTCCTGCGTCGTCGGGGTTCGTCATCTCGACAGCGGAGAGGTGTGGGTCTTGGGGGGAAATCCGGGCGGCAAGGGCTCCGGAATTCCTGGGCCTCAAGTGGGTTACATGCCGCAGGATATCTCTTTGGTCGGGGAGTTCACCATGAGCGGTGCCCTTTATTACTTCGGCAGGATCAACGGGCTTGACGATGAGGAGATCGGTAGGACATATAGAATGCATATAGGAAAAGAGCACTTGCAGTCATTGTACGCGGAACATCGCATAAATTCTGCGAAGTTTCAGTTTTATTTTTAAATAAACGTCTTTTCTCATTTTCTATTTTGAATTACTCGCGAGATATTTCACTAAGTTACTTCGAAACAACTAACACAGCTTTTTCCTTTATTATTTTTCAGAGACGAGACAGAGGTTCTTTTCGGAGTTGCTTCAACTACCCCCACCAGATCGCATGGTGAAGAATATGAGTGGAGGTCAACAAAGAAGGGTTTCCTTCGCCGCCGCATTGATTCACAGTCCCGAGCTTCTGATTCTAGACGAACCCACTGTGGGCTTGGACCCAATTTTGAGGGAGAAGCAAGTAGATTTTGCTTTCTTTTTAAGCGCGATGAGCAAAGAATAATAAGAAAATGTTTGGACGTACCTTTTCTTTGCAGCATTTGGGCTTACCTGATCGAGATTACGCAAACGGAAGGCATCACTGTGCTGATCACAACGCATTATATCGAGGAGACTAAAGACGCTAGTAAAGTCAGTATCCACATTAGTCTTTCCACTAAATTATTCTTGATAATATCTGTATAAAAAAATTGCGAGAAAAACATCCTGTACGCTCTTGAAACGGGAATTACTTAGAAAACATTTTATTTTGCTCAATGACACACACACACGCACACACACACACACACACACACACACACACACACACACACACAAATTTGATCGTGCTTAATATTGTGCATCTTCAATGCTACGCAGATCGGTTTGATGAGATGTGGTAAATTGTTGGCGGAATCGTCGCCGCAGAAATTACTCGAACAATTTCAATGCTCGTTCTTGGAGGAGGCTTTCCTAAAACTATGCGAGGCTCAGAATGATGCGATCATCTTGAATAAGACTCAGCAATCCAAGCCGGAAGATACCGGCAGCGAGCTGATGAATCAAGACCAAAATAAATACGAACAAACAAAGGTATATATAGAAATAATCTGTACTGTTCTCATTTTCATATAAAATTATGTAAATCTATATTATTTTATAACACAAATAAACCGAATTGTTAAGGGAATCTCGGAGTACAAAACGGTTTCGAGACGTAAAGTTTCGCGATCGAAAAGGTTCAAAGCTTTACTGGCGAAGAACGGCGTCCAATTTTTTCGTTATTACACGTAAGTACTTAACTTATCAGTGATTCAGAAGAGATGCACTTATCAACAAAATAAAATTGCAATTATTTCTATTCCGAATGTTGCCATTTCTTTTACACTATACTTGTATACTATATTTATTTGTATACAGCGTTGAATTGTTATATCCGAAACATTATATTAAAAAAAAATAGAGATTTTCACAATTGTTGCACATTTTATAATAATAATAATAATAATAATAATAATAATAATAACAACAACAACAACACATTCTTTCAGAGGACTAATTTTCGCAATAGTTTTCCCGATACTTCAAGTCGCCGTATTTCTTGGTGGAATTGGTCAAGATCCGAAGG
This sequence comes from Temnothorax curvispinosus, assembly GCF_003070985.1. Lineage (NCBI taxonomy): Eukaryota > Metazoa > Arthropoda > Insecta > Hymenoptera > Formicidae > Temnothorax > Temnothorax curvispinosus. Next base: position 40,058 of record NW_020219812.1, on the reverse strand, counting down.
ACTTGAAGATTGGGATTGTCAACGATGAAGCCAGCAACTGCGATTACGGAAGTAACTTAGGCAATATTTGGAATGATGAAATCACCTGCCACTTCGGCAACCTTAGCTGTAGGTTCTTGCACAATTTTGACGACTCCATTGCGATAAAGGTATAATGATTTAATGATTTAAAAATTAATAATGTAATGTAAATTAATAATGTGTTTAATGTTCATGATTAAAATCAGCTTTCTGTTTTCTTTATGTCCTCTTTTCTCTTGATTTATTCCATTTAAATATAAGAATATTTACTTCGATACACTGAGAAAAAAAAAAAATTTATTAAGGTGGCTCCTATAATAGCTTTACTTAAAAATTTAATATAATACACATATTTATTTAGAATTAGATATATTTTTATTTAAATTAAGTAAAAATATCTAATTCTAAATAAATATGTGTATTATATTAATTGTAATTAAGCTGTTAGGTGCCATATCTAATAAATTTTTTTTTAATTTAAATATTTTTTTCTCAGTGTATAAACTGAGAGAATGACAGTAATAATAATCATTAACGCTTTTCCTGAAGATTTTTATTAATTACACTTTATGCTTTCAGAAATATTATGACAATGTTTTAGAGGCGAGTCATGATGTACAAAATGGAGAACTCGTAGGTATAATACATTTTAGTCAAAATTTCTCCGAAGCTCTGCAAATACGAGTGGAAATTTCTAATTTCGCGAAGGATTCCGATCTTCTCGCCAGTCAGATTCAAGTTTTCCTCGATATGGGCGGTACGTTATTCATGTGTTACGCAGAACGTTCCACGTAATAATTTAAGAAATTTTATATATAAATTATTTTAAATAAAAAAATATTATTTAGAAAATTACGCAAAAATAGATTCAAGAAATTAAGACTATTTCAAATCCTGAATATGTTAACATAAACGGCGCATAAATAAGGTAAATGTCCCTATGGCCGACACCTATAAGGCCGACCCAACAAAAGAATGGCGTTGTCAAGCGTGACAAAAATAAATTCGATAAAGAGTTTCATACTGGTGGATAGCTTCATCCATGCACTTTCCAAAAATCGTAGGCTCAATCCATTCCGTCAAGTATTTTTCTAGATAGAGAAGAATAAAGGCGCACTAGTGCGTGCCCTCTCTACCGACCAGCTGTGTCCAATTTTGACCGGGCATGTCCCCATTACCGATTACCTTTTTTCAGAGCATGCGAGGCGGAGGTTTCAACCGAAAAGTAAACATAAAAATAAACATAAATCAATGATAAACATGATAAATACACATAAGTCATGAAAAGGTATTTTTATCAAGCCAAACCTGGACGACGACGACGACGACGATGGCGATGACGGTAACGACGGCGACTCTCCGCGCTTGGCAGCGTACGAGTCGCTGCTGAGCTGATAATTGCTCGCGCGTCGCCTGTCCATCCTGAACGAAGGGAAACGCTCGCGGTAACAACGGCTCGCACTGTGCCAGAGCTTACGCACGTAACCGGTACCGTGGACGTGGACGACACGGAGGGCCGCGCCGAGCTCGTGAATCGCCTCCCGCAGGTAACCGAGAACGTGATACGCGTGCGGCGACAGCAGACTGTCGTTGACGAGCAGGCGTTGTATATCAGCACGCACCCACACGTCACACTCAACACCACGGCGCCGCGACTACCGAGATCCCACATAGTACTGCCTCTAAGCGGATAACCTCACCGCAGCCGTCGGCTTCCGCAGCTTCGATGATACTGACGTTTACGTGTATGGTACTGGGGACATGCAGGCGTTTTGCTGTGTCTGACCTCGACCATCGAATAAATAAAAAAAATGACAGTTTTTGACTAATTTTTTTTTTCGAATATGGCAATCAAATTGTAACAAACCATTTAGCGCTCGGATTATTCCTTACAAAAGGATTTTGAACGAAATACGGACTATTTAGGCGACCGACAATTCCTAACCTCACTCTTAAGAATACGCGTGGATGGTGACGTGCGGCAAGAAATGCGAAAAAAAATATATTTAACTATTGTACTTACTCTGCACGTTATAATTATTTTGTACTGCACGAATTCCTGAATTTTTCCACTGCACTAATGAACGTGTTGTTGAATCAGCAGCCTCGTAAACAACGTTTCACGTCAAAAAAGTCGGTAGAGGGAACATGGTCGGCCATGGGGACATTTACCTTAAATAAATTTATTAGATTAGAATAGATACTTTATTTATCCCCAAGGGGTCTTAAAGGGCGTTTTAAACCTACGTACCCAACCCTAAATTAATTTATTGTAAATACTTAATTTACAATGAATTTTGTTACAGATAGACAAATTGGGCTCATAACGCAGAAGAAACTATTTGATCATTTTTTAGAGGTTTATGAGGATATCATGAGGGACTGCAAATATTCGCCAAAATTGGGTACTCCGCCAATCCGAGTAAGTATATTTTAGATTTTGTAATTTTATAATTTTTGAAATCTCTCTCTCTCTCTCTCTTTGTGTAAAACTAAAAGATTAAAGTTTTAATCGTTTTCAGTTTGAAGATCCCATTTATGGTACAACAGACCTCAATTATGCAGATTACATGACACCACCATATATACTAATGTAAGCAAAAATCAAGCTAACATAATAAATAAAATCAATTGCTGTTACTAAATTATTTATAGTTTTATATTATATCTTTGCAGACTCGTATTCTTTTTAGCCACTACAATCTCCACCACCTTGATAATAACAGAGCGATTGGAAGGCGTCTGGGATCGAAGCGTAGTCCAAGGTAATTTATTAATAGAACTCCAAGACTGGTTTATATATCGGCTATTTTTCATCAAAATAATATTAATACAAATATGTGATAGGGGTCAGGACAGAAGAAATCGTGTTGTCTCACATCGTTATTCAGAGCTTCATCATAATCATCCATACCATCATGATACTTCTCTTATTCTTTCCTATATGGGGTTTGGAATGTAAAGGATCGATATTCGTCACAACTGTGCTTATATTTTTAAATGGTTTTAGCGGACTGATGTACGGTGAGTACTCCACATAATAGGGAGCTTTTGCAATACCGTCTTTCAGATACCGTGACCGTATCTGAATTATTCATATACATTCACTATGGATCTGAACGATTGAGATACGGTTACCGTATCTGAAAGACGGTATTGCAAAAACTCCCTAATGTATAAAAAAAAGCACGCAGCAGGAACTGCTGGGAATTAAGTTGATTATTTGTGTTAATGCATTCTCAGGTTTTATCATCTCTGTTGCGTGTAAAAATCACACTATGGCGCATTACTGTTCGGCCGGAAGTTTTTTCCCGTTAATAATACTCAACGGTGAGTCTCTATTCTTTGTTTCGCAAAAATTACTTTTTACTCCAATATAGTGTTGCTACACTGAGAAAAAAAAATCGTAGATTCAAAGAAATATTATTTGATTCAACTAAATGCAGCGGTCACGGGCTGTCAAGCAAACATTTGTTAATTCAAAAAATATTATATTTAAATAGATTCAGAATTTCTTGATATTACTCACGTATATTTGATTTAAATATATTAATATTTGCATTAAACAAATCACTACAACTAAACGAGTTTAGTCAAATTTACAACATTTTTTTCTCAGTGTAAGTGATACCGTTATTGAATGGATTATCTCTGAATTTTAATTCTTTTATCACATAACGATATATTACATTGTTAATAATAATCTTAGAAAATGCTTGTTAAAATTAACATCAAATATATATATATATTAGAATTAGATGATTAGATATATTATATATATATATATATATATATTATATACACGAGGCATTCCATGCCAAATCGACTTGGGTTTAACCCTCGACCTCTCGGATTTGGTCGGCGATTTTTTATATTATTGTTCCAACTCTAAAATGCACTCAGAATTTTTTTTAGATTCTTTTTTATAAAATTAATTTAGTTATAATTTTTTAAACCGACATATTGATTGCCACAATTTAAAAATCTGAAAAAATTCTCAAAAATCCTGTATTAGATATAAAAATTTTCAAGCCTTGACCCAAAGTAAGCCGGCGTTCGCTTCTAATTTTTTCGAGCTTTTTTCGAGTTTTTTTCGAAAAAGATATTGAAAAAATTAGAAGCAGACGTCAGTCCATTGTAGGCTGTTACTTGAACATTTTTATATATAACACAGAATTTTTGAGAATTTTTCCAGATTTTTCCGACACGATTTTTTTTATTTTGAAAAATTTCTCAAAAATCCTGTGTTGTATATTCTATGTATATATCTAGAGGAGGATTATCTTACGTTAATCAAATTTTTATTAATATATTAATTTGACAAAATTATAGGAGCCTTGTGGCCATTGGAAGGAATGCCAAAAATGCTTCGCTGGTTGAGCTACGCATTACCAACTACATTGTCTTCCGTATCTCTGAGAGGACTTATCTATAAAGGATCTTCCATAACTGATTCGGAAGTTTACTTTGGCTTCTTAATAACTTTAGGATGGATATTGTTGTATCTCATCGTGACCTTACTTGGTGTAAGATCGAAATCTTCGTGATATTATTTAGAAACGTAGAAGGAATTTCTTTTGATACAATACAAAAACAGTCTCGCATAATCTATAGAATTTAGTTAGATTTAAATATGCAGAGTGTCTCTCCAAAACACTAATTTATGTACAAAAAATATATATAATTATTTTATTCATTTAAATGGCTATGTGAGAAATTAATTGCTGCAAAGGAATAAATTTCCTAATAATAATAATTTCATTTTTTAATTAATCGTAATTGTAAATTAATTTTTTTAATTCTATTTTAAATCAATAATTATATTATTTTATTATACAGTATAAAAATAATATAAAACTAATTAATTATTTATGTATGATAGCAGTATTAAATGTTTTCGAAAAATAACGATAAGTATTTTTGACAGAAAATATTATATAATCTCAGTATTATATTCATAATCACAAATATACATTAAATTTTAGTAAAGTACTTAATTGTATTATTTATATTGATAAAATAAAAGAGTGTATAATAAAATTTAAAAAATAATTATATAGTTGATTTTAATATATTTATAATTATACATTTAAGTTTAAAATTAAAAAAGTGCTATATAATATACATAATAATAATTAACTTAAAAGCTGAGGAAAGAGGAAGGAAACGAATGGAAGAAGGAACTAAATACAAACACGGCGGTTCGTTAAATATGTTTCTCCGTTGACAACATATTAATCTTACATGTATAAATATACATAGTGTTTCCTATATACAAACATATACAGCATGCCATACACTTCACTATACTTGTTTCACACTCGTAATTATATTACTTACGGTATAATTATATCTTTATATAATATAATTATATATGATAACATAATCGTGATGCATAATTTTGACGATTATTATCGCGACGATATAAATATAATAATTATGATCAAGTACTTACATCACAAATTTGTTATCATAATTGAGCTACACAATTATAATATATAATTCTGTTATTATTAATTTTACAGCTATTATAGTTACGTCATTTTTTAATTATGATACAGAATTACGGCAACACACGACGATTAATGTTTATATATATAGTTATTATTAATAACTATTTTCTTGTTTAAACTCGTAATCCGTTTTATATCTTCTACCTTTCAATCTTTTCCTTTTTTTATCTTTAAATCTCTTTGAAATTTTGACCATTTTTATTTTGAAAAGCTCGCGTCTAGAAAGGAATAGACGACTAGCCTAATAGCCGTATTAGTAACTATTAAATTTATTATTTCTCTAATAACTTGCGTTCAGAAATCTATAAAAAAATAGATAGCCAGTCTATATAATAGAATAATAATTTATATTTAATAGAATAATACTTTGATAAGCGTTCTCTTTTATTCTGGGAAGCTGATGTTCACACACATTTATAAAAATATATAGTTAATTTAATAGCGGAATTAGATGTAGGAATGATCGTGATATGGATTCCGCATGTTCTGGTAACTTTCAGCGCTCTCGTTGTCGTTGTTGTTGTTGTTGTTGTTGCTGTTGCTACCGTTGTCGCTAGCAGCCATGCTAGTGTCCTGATTAAAATCATTAGTAGCTCGATTAGAGTTTATAGCAGAAAGAAGCAGCCGGGGGCCACAGGCTCGGATTGGATGAGTAGCAACGAGACAGTCAACTATCTGTCTTATAGTAGGCATGCAGGTTTTGCCATATCCTGGAAAACACACATCACATGCTCCATCAGAACTGAAAAAATGCATAACTGCCGACCCGACTACCGTCACGTCGTCTTGGGTTTTTAAGCTTTAAATTTAAGATTATATTAGAATTAATAATCGATATTCAAAATTTATCTCAAGAGATCGGATGAAAAGTTCGGAGTAAAGTTTTATTTTATTTTTTGTAACGCGAATGCAACGAAATATTCGTATTTTAAAATTTTAGTTATCGTGTAAAAACATTTCTGGCATCAATAATCGCGAATAATTTGAAAAATCGCAGAACGTGAGAACATTTCGCAACACCGAGAGCGAAAACTTTCGAAACATTTTATATATATGCATACAACCCAAAAAGACGGATGTACGTCTGGTTGTTGTAACGAATACGCACAGACGATTATCCGAACTCGGATGTAGGGTGTAGGAAAAACGAACAGGATTAAAGTTATGTCGCATGCATTTTTAAATCGCGAGCAAACGGGCAAACGCTATGCAGAGGTAAGTACGATGGACAGGGAGAAGTCACAAAGTCGTAAGCTACAAAAAAAGAAAAGAATCATGACAAAGTTTAAGCATTAAAATAATGGAAAGTTTATCTCTTTTAACCGTCGCTACAAGCATGGCTAACGATTAACTTTAACACAATCGTGTGATTTAGGGCTTATCGTCCTATTATAGTCTTCTGGATATTTCTGACGATAGTAGAAATGAGAAAAGATCTAAAAAAAAAAGGTCGAAAGAGCTTATCGCTGATGGCTTCGCTACCTGGATTCCTAAGCATTCCTGAGAAGCAGGTAATCGAAATGAGATCGGGCCCAAAAGGAATTCGTTAGGTCCAAAGGATCAAAGAGACTCATTGTAGATGGCTTTACTTTAGCCCTTACTCGGATCTCTTCCTTCAAAAGTGTTACTTGTTGCGGGAATCGAAATCAGGGTCCGAAAGGGATTAAAGGTACTCCTTGTCGGTGTGATTCCGCTTTAACATTTAAAGGCATTCTTGGTGTGCTAATTAAAAATGGGGATTATTTGTCGTGGGACTCGTTGAACATATTTCTCAAGCGATAAAGATGCGCAACATCACATGCAGTAAAAGGAAACAGAGCTCAAAGGGTTTCTCACAAAGTCATCGGGTATAAATTAGTAAACGTTAGCATTCCAAAAACACCTACTCGGCGTTAATGTAGTCTTGGGGTCTATAAAGAGTTACAAAACATCGTTCTAACATCAAGCGAGCCACGGAGAAAAGGAGCATGTAGCGCTGTAATACTAACGACCTGTACGCAATTAAAGTTAAAAAAGTATGCTAAATACGCTCCCAAACGCGCACGCGAAATACTCTTCTTCGTTAGAGATTCGCAGTTAATACTTAGCATATGCATGCACAGATAAATAAACATACAAAATGAGTAAAAAATTAAAAAATGCATACTTATTAATAATTGCGGCATAATACAAATTCTTCCTCAATCTTTTTGGCACATCTCGCTACTTGTCGCTTATAAAATGTCCCGAAGAAACGTGGAAATCGATACAGGAAATATTTTTTGAGTTTGAAATTCGTTTCTCGACAAAAATGTCGGCGCGTTACGTTTGAAATATCTTTTTAACTTTCAATGTTGTCAGTAACAATTAAACCATGTCCATTGAAGTATTAAATTAAGCTTGACAGTATCACGCTCGTTAAATATACCTTAGAACTTGGATCAGTGATTAAATTCTACGCCTGGAAGAGCATTCGAGAAAACATACGGAAGAACATCTGGAAGAGTTTACCTGAGAGAAGCAATATGTCCAAAAAATAATAACTTCTTCACATTTTTCGGGACGCTCTGTATAAATCCAGAGTGAAGCGCTATTCTTAAATCGATGTATCGCTTTGTCACTTAGAGCTAATAATTGTTCTGTGCAGTATTGACTGTAATATTACTAAGATTGTCTTGTTGTATCATATGCAACTCTTGCGTAAATCATCCAACAATTTCCCGATCGTCTATCGGGAATAACAATTTCTTCCGTTGGTCCAGCCTATCGATACCGAGCTATCGATTTAAAGTCGTATTTTTATAATAATAACACAACTATCACAATAATTATGTAATACTGTAACGGCGCAGGTATTTATGTATGTAAAGCCGAGGTGTCGACATTATATAGTAAAATTACGCTTCGTCTATATAATTTTTATAACGATTAATGTGACATATATTCTTTCGTTAAATTAATTATTAAATATATTTTATATATTAAGTAATTATTAAATCTTTCTTGTTAATCATCAATAAATTTTAGCAATATACCAATCAGTTAATATCTGTTTTGCAGTTCTGCATAATGTGTCACACAAATGCGTACATTAAATTATATTTAAACAATTATACAGGGTGTCTCAGAATTATACATATAAATTTAATCCCTGATATCCCGTATAATATATTTAAATATAATTACATATTATCTCGTTATAAAAGATTTATCGGCTTTTATCAAAGTAGCTGTACGTGCGCGGAAATACTTGTGTCCAAAAACCGATGAAGCTTCCGTAACAATTAAATCCATCTATTAATATATATTTCTAAAGTTCTATATCGCGCGCGCCCTGTATATATTTTGGGTTCTAAGCCACTACGGAAAAATTTCGCACATTCTTCTCGATTACTTACTTAGGTACTTATTCGGTTTACATAAATTCCACGAAAGAATTCTCTTCTCTCTATAAAGATTTTTGTCACACGTTATTGTTATATGTTATTCAGTGCTCTTCGTTCGCACATATCGTATTTCATGTAATTTCTAATGTCCCAGCTGCGTAAAATACTTCAGCTTCCTTTCTTCACATAATCAAATCACTTACGAATACTCGGCCAATTCTGATTATAAGGCAGTCTCCTTCTCGCTGATAATCTTGATTCCGTGCTGCGTGAGAATCATCTTCACTTCCTCCTTGTCTCGGATGTTTTGTTTCTGAGCCGAGTCTTCAGCTTCATTTTCCTTTCCCAGATTTTCCGTCTGCGAATTCAGATTGTCGGTCGACTTGTTCAGGCGTTCAGACTTGTCCACATCATCGGTCGATCTCTGCAGAGATTTTGATCTTTTCGAGTCTCCTCTCGATATCCGTAGATTATCAGCAGACCCAAGCGTTGTTGTATTGTTCGCGACCTTGAGCACGTTATCACTCGCCTTCGAGGCCATCTTCGCCAGTTGGAGACTGTCCACCGAAGAGTATCGTCTCTTATCTCGCGCACTTCCGCCGGAATCCTCCTTTTTTCTGAACAAGGAGCCTTTGCGGTTGACCTTCCTGGCTCCGCTCGTCAAGATCGCGATTTCGTCCTTGGGTATGAAGTACAACTCCCGCGGCTGATCCTTGTTCATCGAAGAGCCGTGAATGAACAGGGACTGCGATTTCGATTTTCCGGGATCCTTGACTCTCTCTTTATCGGAGATCCTGCTTCGATCGTCCGCCGATTCCGTACCGCTCTGAAAACCGCAGTTCTCAATCTCGAAGCTGTCGTCGTCGTATCGGTGCGGCTCTATCATCTTGTAGGTGTATCTATCCGCCGGTAACGCGGAATCCTGATCGAAACTGCCGTCCACCTCGCCGCAGATCTTGCAGAGCTCGCAGGGAATCTCCTGAATTTTGCCGTCAAGATCGTCGGCGGACTCCTGTAGGTTAAGCGATCCGCAAATGTCGCACTCGATGGAATCGTCGTCGTCGTCGGCCAGCGAGCTGCAGGCCGATCTGAGCGTGTAGAACGTCTCCTGATTCGGGCTGCTCACTTCCTCCTCCGTCCGGAAGGTGATCTCGTTCATGTAACAGCAGATCGAGCAGAACTCGTCCGGAATGTCGAGCTGCGAGCCACTGCTGTTCGCCTTCGTCGGCGGCACGCCCAGAAACACCTCCTGGATGCGCTTGATCGACTCGTAGCTCTTCGACTTCTTCGAGAACGCGTCGTCCTTCTTCGGCTTCTGCGCGGACGTTTCTTCGGACACGATCATCGAGTCCAAGCTGCCCTGAAGAGGCACGTTGTAACGTCGCACCTTCCGCGTGTACACGTCCTTAATGTCGTTGAAGTCGCACTTCGTTTTGTTTTCGTCGTTTTTCGCCGTCTTTATAGCTTCCTGCGCCTTGTTGTCGTTCAGTTTCACAGCCTTCGAAGTTTGAGTCTTCTTCGGGCTCTTCATGGAAGACGTTTTCGAGGAATGCTGAGAGAGCTCTTCGGTGCGCGACGTCTCTCGATTATCGGCAAATCGATTTTGCTTCTTCATTTCGACGTGGCTCGCGGGATCTTTTTTGGGACTTTCCATTTTCGCTGAAGACTTCTTTGAAGAATCCAGAAAGATTTCCTCCAGTTGAGAGATAACGCGATCGTTGACGGATCGATCGTAATCTTTCGCATCGTCGGTTTTGTAAACGATTTGGCTTTTCTTTTTGGGGCTTTTTGTAGACATTTTCGAAGACTTTTGAGATGACTTCCTGGATCGAGGCATCTCACGATCACTAATAGATTTATCATGATCCTTTGGTTCGCTTTCGTCGGTTTGAAGCTCCTCGACTTTTCTGGAACTCCTCGTCTTCGCGGAGGATGATCTCGAAGGAGGACCTTGGAAGACTTTTTCCGCACGGAACACCTCTCGGTCCTTGACAATTTGACTTTTCTCCTCGATATCTTTCTCATCACAAGTCTGGTCTTCCTTGACTCTTTCGGCGCTCCTCGTGGAAGAACTTTGGAGCGCTTCAGATTGAAGCACCTGTGGATCGTCGGTGAATCGATGTTGCTCCTTGACCTCGACGTCGCTTGACTGACCTTCCCTGATCTTCCTCGGACTTTTGCGGGAGTTCACGATCGATTTCAGATACTTGCCGTCTATCTCGAGACTCGAATCGCAAGATGCCGTCCGTTTTTCCGAGGAACATGTATCCAACTCTGATTCTTTCTCCGTTCCGCTCGTCTTGTCAGGCTCTCGCGACATCCTAAATATTTCTTCTGTCCGTTCTCCGCCTTCGAGATTATTATCCTTATCGCCTACTTCTGCCACTGAAAGTGATTCTTCCACGACATACTTCAATTGATACGCTTCTTCGAAAGACTTTGCGCGATTATCATCGACTTCCTCAGTTGTGAAGGAATCTTTTCGACTCTTAGGAATCGTCGAATCGATCGATACTTGATCACTATATGATTGAGTGTCGCTCTTTCTGACGCTACTCTCGCGATCATTCACAGAATCAGCTATGCTATCTGTCACATCTTCTATTTGGCCGTCAGCGTATTTCGTTAAATTCAATCTGGCAGTATATACAGGCTTCCTCTTTCCTTCTTCATCCTCGTCGGAACCATATTGGCTAAGATAGTCTTCCTTGTCTACGCTGAAATCGGAGAGGGCACATTCGTGGCGACCGTCCAATGACGTCATTGAGATGTTTAGCGACGAAGTTATCGCCCTGACTTCTAGATACTCAGTTCTATCCGATTCGAAATCGGCTGTCTCTTTTCTGGAGTCGACTTCGACATTACTCTTCGTATCTCCCTTTGCACTAGGTTCAGTTAGTTCTGTATCTTTACCTACCTTATCTAGCTGTGAAATTTCTTTAAACTTATTCTTATCCTCGTCAAGCTTCATTTTAAGCTCGTTCGTAAGTTTTTCTATCATTAATCTACGGTCGTCCTTTATGAGTATGCCATGACTGGAATGAACAGGCTGAACCTTAACAACATTGGTAAACTCGTCAACTATTTCTTTGTCGCTAACGTCAACTTTTCCTTCGGCACTTTTTACCCTGGGGCTCTTTTCCGACCCAATTCTGCTTAAACTAGACCGATCCGGACCTGCCTCATCGTCATTGATCGCTTCTACCGTAGACCTACGTGTTTCTTTCAGCGCGTTCTTATCATCTAAACCTAACTCTACATCGATTATTTTCTTCTGAGAAACGCTTTTTCTATCGCGAGCTTGAACTTCATCATTCACAGCGTCTTCTCTTTTCGGCCAGCAACATTCTCCTAATCGAAGCTCGCCGGAACTCGACTCGCTAGGTTGAATCTTCATTAATTCGCGATCATTCGAATCTAAATCTACATCAGCAACTTCCATCTTAGATCTCAAATCTAAGGCCTCTTTCTGTCCAATCTCAGTTTTACCCTTTACCGCATTTTTCATTATCGACCTAGAACATTCTTTTGACAAGAGTTCAGCGGAACTCGGCTGACCAGGTTGAACTCTCGTGATTATCTCGTTCGTGCCTAAATCCACATCAACAATTTCCATATCCCCCGCGATAGCGTCTACCGTCGACCTACGATCCTCACTCGACACCAATTCGCTAGGGCTCGAAGACACAGGTTGAATTTTTACTATTATCTCATGATCATCGTTCGAACCTAAGTCCACGTCAATGATTTCCGTCGCGGATCCGAAATTGGAGACCTCTCTCTGTCCAGTACTAGCTTTACGCGCGGCACTGTCTATCGATCTACGATCGTCTTCTGACGAAGGACCGGGCCGGGACCTCGCCAACGGGTCGTCAACCGCACCTACCTCGTCTACGATTCGCGCGACGCCGGTCGCGCTGGCGATGATCTGTTTCGCCTGACCGGGATACGCGGCTCTAGACACGTGCTTGACGTTGCCGTTGTCGGCGTTGCTGCTGATCACGCTAACGATATGCTCGCGAATCTCGTCGAGCCCACCACCGCCCGCGGCGTTCTGCAGGTTTTTGCGTAGCACCACCGCGTCCGGCACGTCAATACACGCGGCGATCTCGACCGGGCTCGGCGTGCCCATGGTCACATCGCTGGGCGACGGCGTTAGGAATGCGCTTAGGTATCGGGGATCTATGTGCAGATAATTGTTCGCATTCGGCGACGGCAGTTCCAACTTACTTCGGTGTCCAATCGGCAGCGGCAGCGTGAAAAACACGACGTTTCTTTTATAGAACATCATACCATCTCCCTCATTCCGTCACATTTTCGCACAACAGAATTTTAGTCGCGTGGGCTCGTCACCACGTTCACTCATACGCAGTTAAGAATTATTAGATAACTGCATATGAAATTTGCAAATTTCATTTTTCGACTGTTTTTCTGCGGCAATAAAAACATATATGCAGCTAAAAAGTTCGATAGCGTTTTTTGAGACTTTCTGAATCCAGCGTTTCATATGCAACAATTTAACAATAATTAACTATACGTGAGCTTCAGAGTTTAATTCCGATTCCAGTTTCACTCATATATTTGTAACTTTGTTCTTTGCATCCTTCGGTAAATGGAATATATGAGACTAAATGGGGTTGCGGTCCCACGCGACTAGCAAAGAGAATAATGGTGACAAAAGTGTCCTCGCAATTCAATTCACTGACTATATTAATTATTTCACCATTGAAATCTGACTCTAGAATTAATCGAGCAATTTTATTCATTCTCGTCTTCATTGTTAACAATAAAATAATGAAATTAAATATTATTTTAATAATTATAATCACAATAATTTTATTATCATTGTTCTTGTCAGTGAATAAAATTATTTAAAGTATTGATCTTAAATTAATTTAATTGTGATATTATATAAACTCTCGGCAAACACTGTAAATTCTTTCTTAAAAAAAAAATTATTCTAAATTATAATTGTTATATTATAATTAATATTATTATTAATATTGAAACAATAAAAAACTGATTTTAATCAAAACAATTTATATATAAAGCTTTACTTACTATATTTCACTATTAATTATAACAATATTTTTTATATTATTGAATTTAAAATTTTTCGTGTCTGCTGAGAGTTGGGTATATATTTCTGATGCTGCTTAAAACCTATAAAGAATAATCTTGTATGGAAAAATAGTGTTAAGAAAACAGTAAATGAAATACAATTGTCTATAACATTTATTAAACATTAATTAAAATAAAAAATTGATATTAAATGCACATTTATATGTCCTTAAACTAATTACATTAAACAGAAAAAAGACAATTCTTTACAAAATATCATACATCTAAAATAATTTAATAATCAACAGAAATAGTACAATAAATAGAACATAATTAAAATATAATGACTCAGTTATTTTCCGGACATTAAGAATTTGGTTCTACAGTTGAAGTAAAAATAAAAAACACAATATTTTTCTAAATATTCAATCGCACGTTACAGAGATCGAACATCATTTGAAAGCAAAATCGACAACGTGCAATTAAACACTTATTTAAAAAAAATACGTGTCTCTTTTATTTTGATCTATTACATGTCTAGAGCTCATAAAAATTGAAGGAAGATATTTGAGGTATGTTTCCTTGTAAATATTGTATTCGACGGAAGACAGGCAGGAAGACCAAAGTACGAAATATCGCCGTACATCGTATAAATTCCGTCAAAATATTAAACGCAGCAATGATCGCAAGACGTTCCTTTTAAGTATCTCATCTTTGTACATACAATACTCGCGAACTATCAATATATATATACTTATAAGAAGATAAAGATCAATGTTGCTACAGATGCACAATTAATAATTAATCGGAAATTGGTCCCAAATAAAAACCAATGACATGTTGCTAATATCTGTTAACGTCAATGATCAACTAATAAATTAAAATTAGATAATATAATTTTCCGAGTACAGTTTGGTTCGGTATTTACTTAAAAGTTTTATATTCACTTTTAAATATTCTCTGATTGAATTTTCTATATCTTTTTCCAAATTTTTACAAGCTTACTTTTATTACATACACATTTAACTTTGTATTTTCATTTTGCGTCTGCAATTGGGACCAGATTGTCATTGGATTATCATCATTATATATAATGATATATTTTTATATGAAAGTAAATATGCCATTATAAAAGTTAAGTATATTCTTTATAAAGTGTATAAAAATTAATAGCAATATGATATCTACAACGAGTCTGTCATTATTCATTAAAATATCACAAAAATACGTCATAATCATAAATTTTTTAAAATTTCTTTCTCTCGAAGCTTCGTATCACTGCAGCTATATTGAATTATGACATGAAAACGAAATCATCATTTCTTTTATGGCATTTCTACCAACTCTAGCTTTCCTTTAGATTTGTTTAGTACATAAAACCTATAGTAAATAACAGTTTGTAAAAGAATAATTTTTTGGCACGTCATAATCTAATATATTAGCAATCGCGGACGAGTACTCGCATTGTGTTACTCGAATAATCAAGCAACGATCAATTTTATTAAAATTTAATTTCCGCGGTAACTCTATCCTTTCTCATTACGATCGAGCTCTCGTGTCGTTTATTTTCGGCTTCCCTATTGTTTATCAATTTCCCCTTTTGCGCCGCTTTTCCGTCATATTTGCCACATGACTGTGCACAAGAAAAGCGAGCCTTTTAAACGTGAGGTAATCGGAAAGCGACGCAAGAGGAGGATTTCTTATTTGCCTGATCTAGCAGCGATCGCCGCAATTTCTCGCGCAAAATTTACAAATCTTAAGCTTAAATCTATATGGCTCCAGACACATCTAAATTGCTCTCGTCATTTTAATCCTCTACTGTTCAACTACAACTTTCAAATCGTATATCTTTTTATTTCGCATGTCAAGTATATGGAAAAATCATCTCTAAACCTTTTTGTACCTTCGGAATAATCCAGATCTCTTATTTGTATCATTTAATTTTACATTTCAAGCGCATTTCAAATCCATTAAATTTAAACGATAGAGGATTAATGAGCTAATAGACTAAACAGAAAAAAGCTCAACTATCGCCATTATAAAAGAATGCGTCTAAACATAAGATTCGAAACTCACATTGTCGTGTCCGGCAATCTCACGTCGTAGATCTCGTGCTTGTAGATGTAATCGATAACAGAGTCCTGCAGCAGGTACCTAACGCTTTCGCCGCGCTTCAAAGCTCGTCTGATTCTCGTTGAGCTAACTTCGTTCGGGATCCATTCGGTCACGATGCAAATGTTGTTCTGGAAAATAAGAAGAAAGAAAACCAAATTTTTCAGCAATTCAAGGGTGCATATAAAAATTAGTATTGTTAGTATTTTTTACGACTCCAAGAATCACAGATTGTCTGTGAGATTAAAGTGAAATTAAATTTGCAAATAAAATTTAATTAAATTCATGTAGTTATTTATTTAAATTAATACAGTTTATTTCAGTTAATATTCTCAGATTCCTGCGTCTATTTCAGATACATAAAACAACAACATAAATATAACTCAATAAGAAAAAGGAGTGGAGAATTCTCAACATTTTATTGTACTTACCATATGCTTGGAGAGGATGTCAGAATCATAAATGAACTTGTTGGGATTAGAACCCTCTCTGGTGATGACCACAAGACCATGCTCGCCGACAATCGCGTCGATCTGTAAAGTGTAAGTAATATCAACTGTCTTTTATTTCGTCATTTTAAGCGTCGTCTACTATGGCAGCAGGAGTATGCAGTAAGACGTAAGCAGTAAGTTATTAACTAATGGGATTTTTACAATTCAAGAATAATCGACTGTGGTTGGTCAATAGCTTACTGCTTACGTCTTACTGCATACTCCTGCTGTCATTGTAGACTACGCTTTACAGCTCTGTTTGATAATTACAAAATACGAGAGTTTATCTCAAAGCTGCAAGCATGAACAGAAAATGCAAGAATCATTCAGAATTTTATTAGAAGGGAACAAAGTTCCCACGTATTCTTATCTGAAGTGGTCATCTGCGATGTACTCTACATATGCAACTCACATCTTCTTCCAGCCAAAGTCCACAAATGCCGAAGCTCTCCAGAAGGTCCGCGCCGCACAGCAATTTGATCTGTATCGGCGTATTGTCCGAGCTGTTTTTCACATTCTCCGGAATCCAGTCGGTGTCTTCTATCTGCAGGTGGTGCTTGATATCATTGGAATTGGATAGCATGGAGTTGAGCAGATTTTGATGATGCTGCAAGCACATGCGGGTCTTTGTCCAACAATTCTGCCTCGTCTCCCATGTGCTCAGCCGAATCCAGTCGCTATTCTGCAACGCCAGTCGCAGCAACGCGCATCTGTGGGTAGCGCTGGCCAGCTCTTTCTTGGCGTACGCATCGTGCACCGGGGAGATCACTCCGCCGACGACAACGTGCGTTCCCATTCGGTGCAGATGGTCTCGTGCAATTTCTGAAAAGCAGAATTATTCGTAAAAAATCTATAATTACTAATTAAAATTAAAAATTTATTGAATTACATTCAAACATTATGATTGGGCGATCTATAATTAAACATTAAACGGAAAGGAACGGAGAATTGAGAAAAAATATACAAAAGGAAGGTAAAAAAAAAAAGCTTTCTTATCGTGCAAACATGATAAACAAGCTGCACGCATGGCGCAGCGGACGTGTGACATCATGCGTGATAACGCAACGTGACGCGACAGTATTTACCGTTCTATGGGAACGGGGGTGAGAGGATGACAGCAAATCGATATGTACGTACCGAACATCCGCAGGTGCATATTTGTCGGCGGGTTATAACTGCCGCACGACATCAGGATTACACGCGTGGGCGCCATTTTGCGCGCTCGAAACTCGTTGCCGCATCGACGACCGACCGCACCTCCTCCGTCGGCGTCAAATCGACCCGACGCCGCGCTGCCGCTGAATAACGACGACGACGACGACGCGCACGTCGCGAAGTTGCGTAACCTACTGACCGCGTTTAGGAACGAATCGCGCGCCGATCGCCGCCATGTTATCTCAAGCATCGCCGACCAATAGGAAGCTCTCACGGTTTCGTTCGCGCGCCACCTGGCGCGAATCAGCTAGTAGCAAGGATGCATTATGCAAAACTCATACCGCGCACACGACGTCTAATGTCCAATAGGAGGACTCGCTTCCTAGGGATGAAAATCTCGTTAGTTGAAGTCCCTAGAAAATACGCATTTCTATTGGATACCGAAATGCGTTCACTTACGGGTGAAAAAAGGGTTGCGCTTCTTCTCGATTTCTTTCGGAACGCAGACATCTGATTCGTTTTCTAGTTGTCCTCGATTGGGAGACGATCTGATCCAATTGGCGTCATTAATGCTTCCTAGCCCTACCTTAAATGCTTCTTTGTCGAACGAATCGTATCTGAATATACGCATTATGACTCATCCAAAATGTAACGCAAATCAATGTATTTGAGATATTAAAATTAAATTATTCAGAACGTAACATGACTTTTTAAAATAATGGTCCACATTCATTTCTCCGATTAATTCTCACGGAAGAACGATCCAAAATTAAAATTTTAACTCGAAATTCTTTTTAAAGAAATATGACGACGGAAAATAAGATTGAAAGGATAAATCATCCAACGAGGAAATTATTTGCAATGTCGATAGCTTAAAATGTTATTTAAGTCCTCATATAAACATTGAATTTTCGAGGTTAAATAAATTTGTTTTATAAATTGGAACATTGTCGATTTTCGTTTTCAATACATCGAACAAGCAATGTGTTAAAGAAATTGACATTAACCTTACCTGATATTTGAAGTCATTCCTGTTATTCCTTGATGGCTGAATGGTTATACGCTTTAAAACTTCATGAATTCCTTCGTCATGCATCTACTGCGTTGTTTCAAGAACAGTTGATGTGGTTTTGTTTAAGTCATTCATATTTTTTTTATAATAATAGTCTATGTACATTTTGCAAAACATTATCTTCACATTTATTTAACTTACCAGTTCATTAATTTCAATAAATGTCGTATTGCGACATTTCATAAATTTTCAGTGTATGTGAATCTATAATATTCTTATTTCATTTTCGATTAATTTTTTACTTTACTGCGTGATGCATATTTATTTGATTGCCAAAGTATAATTAATGATTGTACCAAATGGAACGCAATATGAAAGAATTTTCAATAACACGTAGTACAACGCAATATGAATTTTACAATTTTTCATAAAATTACTGAAATTTAATCGCGCACGTTTCGCGAAGAACTGAAGCATACTTTTGAAGAATCACATCAACGTTCCCGATCGGAATTACACAATTTCACAAATAAATAGTTTAATATATTCCAAATTAACGCGTTTATTTTAAAAGAGTTTCATAAAACTCGGAACTTTTCGCGCGACATTTTATATACGACAATCGAACAATTAATTCTTTTCGAATAATTTCTAACATTTGACGAATCTTGTTACTATCCGCTATACACGCTTTCCTTATTCTACGGTGTTGATAAGAGGGACTGGTTCAGTAATACACAAATCTAACTTTATTCACATTTTTTTTGTCATTTTTTTCCGCTGAATCATCGAGAAAATGATCTTGAGAGAACAGAAACCTCTGCGATACGAATAGCAATTACAGGTAAATATGTACAATAATATATAATAAGTGATGGTTGCCCTTCCTTCTCTTCGTCCTCCTCATCAACAGTCGTCTCACCTCGCTCAACGACAATCAACCAATCAGTATTTTAACCGTAATAAATCGCGCCAGACTCAATCTAATCCTTCCCACGCATCCATTCCCCCGCCTTAAGCATTAATTACCGTCGATCATCGAATATCGCGACAGTAATCGACGAATTGACAGAAATGCTTTCCCTAATTCGTAGTCGTCAACCTTCAAATCGTCAACCGGACTTTCCTCATTTCGGAATCATCGCGCAAAAACTCGCACAATCATTTTCAATCGCGATGCAAAATGTTCAAACATTCGTTTAAGAGAATATCTCCTCTTTTGTTTTCATCAATTTTATTTCTTTCCCGTTTAGATTGTATTATCTCTAGTGATCGGAATGTGTAAACATTTTGCATCGCTCTCGATGTTCGTCTCATCATCTTTAACTTTATGTATTGCGACCGTTGCGTTGCACTTGATGATTTTGCTTCGCTTCATTTAGCCTCCTCCGTTTTTTTCTTTTTCGTAAAATTCAAAATGTCTTCTTTCTCACTCTCTCTCTCTCTTTCTCTTTCTCGCAGGTCTTAGATATATCTCATCATCGTACATTCACACACTCACATTCGTTTAAATAGTACTTTATAACGTTATATTCATCTGTTTCTTTCAAATCTCTCTCTTTGTATCTCCTTGCCTTTCTTCCACTTTCATTCTCTCATTCATTCTTTCAATCGACTCCGATCGCGATTCGCGTAAAGTGAAGTGAGTTATTTGTGTTTCTCCCTCGAATATTCAGAATTTTGTTTCCTTATACTTGTAAAAGTAAGGCTAGGCTAAATTAAGTTACTTGAATTTGATTAAAGTTTCAACTAAATTATAAAATGATAGGTATGTGTCTGCTGAGTTGTTCAAAATACGCGATTGACTTTTATTACGGATTATATTACGCATTTAAATGTGCTTGCAGGAATTTGTTGTCTTCAATATTTTATAATTATTTTCTCTAAATCCATTTTCATTTTATTTTTTCGATACACAACCAATTTTATTTCTCCATAAAATCCTTCGATCAAGTAACCTTTTTATCAAGAGATTAAAGAACAAAAATATTTTAATTATTTTGAAGCCGATTGCACAATTATCCCACTTCACCCTACTCCGAACAAGTGATGGACACACTCTGAGATGCAAACTTTCGAGTTTGTAAACAAGCACACTCGACAAGTATCACTGGACGACATGACACTGTTAAAACTGTCATTAATCCGAGCTAAGGAAAATAACCGACGAGTATATAGTTAGCCCAAACCACAGTTACTTCAGTTACTTCACTTCAATCCTACTTATTACAATTCGTCTCGCTTTTTTTATTTTATTTTTTTTTTTTAACTTTTGCTCTGTTGCTAGCTTGCTTATTAAAGTGATTTCGTCGTCGATTTATTTACTTCTCTGTTTTGGATCGTGTATATTAACAATATGCCCGCCGACTTTTGCGCACAACTACGAAGGCCCTGGATCTCCAAGCCCTGAGATACCTCCATCGCGCGTTTTATACTCTAAATCTCCATGGCTCCTATATTCTCGATATTCTTTTGGACTACTCCTTAGAGTACTGAAACACACCCTCACTCGGAATCCACACTTTTGGATTCTTGAGAAAGCTATCTTTGAAGCTTTGAGAATTCCTTTATAGGCTAATCCACGGATTTCCGAGTTCCCTTTTAGATCCCCGACAACTCTCCCTATCATCCTATTCTGCATTCACGGCTCTCGGATTCTTGAAGGTCTCAAAAAGAAATCGAAATCGAAACCTATGGAGGTTTCTTTCGGATTATTTGGACCATCAAGTTCCTCGATTGTCGAGTCATAAAGTTTTTAAATCCAGGAGTCTCAATTCTTTACATTCTTAAGATCATAGGTTTTTTTAATCCTTGATTAAAAAAAAAAAACAATCTTAGATTCTGGATGAAATCCGAACTTTGCAAGGAAGTAATCATTGGTTATGTATCTTCTTTTGCGCTGGAGATCCTTGGATCCTTCTATCATCAAAGTCTGGAAAGCCTTTGAATCTCGAGAATCGGTATAGTCGCTACGCAAAACTCGACGGGACTTTGCAACATCAAGCGTGTCTCTCGCTAGCGAGGACACACTCGCCACCATTATTATCTCCTCCTCCTTTCGTTTATCACCCTCCATTATTATCATCGCCCTCTTACTATTATCCCTCTCCTCGACTTTTCGCCTTTATCGCGTCTATTTGCTCGAAGATCATCCTCCCGTCTCATCTTTGTATTGTATATGTTTTAACACATGGAGAGAATGAGAGATTGGGTGAGAACCCTCATCTTCTCGCGCGTAAGACTCGCGTGGCTCAACAACGACCGAGAAAAGGACCGCACTTTTCGTCTGAAGGAGTTTTGCCACGCAAAATTCGCATTCCTCATCCCACTCTCTCGTCCTTCCTCTCTCACCTTTTTCTCTTTCTATTTTCCTGTATCTCCTCGCACCTCGCTTCTCTTTAAGCTATAGCTCCTAACTTACTTTGTGTATTCGTTATCCATTCTTTTATAAAGACATCACTTCAACATTACAGAGCGCAACTATTGCGCCCAAAAATGTTGATACACTGATAGCTCTCTCTTTAATTCTCCCTAACTTATATGTAATCTTTTAGTCCATCTTTTGCGCGTACATCACTTTCAGATGTAACACTTCAGAGTATTACATATATAAACACTCAATTATATAAGTATTATATAACCACCGCTCTCGAAAAAGTTGAGACACCAATAGCTTATCGTTACAAGTGACTGAAAATGAGCTTTTCGAATACTCAACTTTGAAGGTGCTAATAAATGTTGAAACCTTGCACAGAGTTTTCTACCGTTGACAGCTCTTGAAGGGTGCCCAAAAAACAAGGGAACACCTTGAAGGAGGACGATCTTCGAGATGCGACTAAGCCGATCTCGGCCTACAGGACTTATAAAAAAAAAAAGATCCGTCGTCACACTCGCTTCTTCAGTGTATATCCTCCGTCTTTCTTTAATCATCTAAACAAGTAAAGCGACAAAACGTCGAACGATGAAAAAGGTGTCCCCAAGTGACACTCCAAAAAGGATCTTCTAATCAAAAATTAAATTCAAATGTAATTCTCACAATCCCGAAGTAAAATTGGAATTTAATTCGAGATCTCGTATTAATCGAGATTAAATTCGAATTTAATTCGTATATGTTATCGGAATTAAATTCACATTCAACTCGAGACCGTGTTAATCGGGATTAAATCCTAATTAAACTGTCGAGTTAAAAGTAAAAAAAATCTCTTACTCGATTAATCGAAAATTAAATTTAAATCTAATTCGCATCCCCGCTAAAAATCGCATCAACTAAGTTTTATCTACGTCCTTTAAATCCTTATTACGAGTACTGTAGTAGTAGTATAGTAGTAGTAGTTGTAGTAATAGCAGCAATAGTAGTAATAGTTATAGTAGTAGTAGTAATAGTAGTAGTATTAATAGTAGTTTCTTCTTTTTTTATTCCTTTTTCTGCTTAAGCATCTTTTTTTTAATCCTTTAGGTTTTTCTGATTTCTGATAATCTAACAGACATCTAAAAATAACACCCATTTTTTTGTTTTCATTACTATTTGTATTTTTATTCTCGGTCTCTCTTCTCTGTTTTTCCTCAATCTCAAGCAAGCGTTACTTAAGGGACTCCTTTTGTAAATGTTATCCTACGCCCGAAGACCTTCTCGATGTTAACGTCTTTGTTAAAAGAAAAAAATAAGTAATAATGTGAAACTTCCCCGGAAAGATCCAACAATCATCAGAAATAGCAGGCAGCACGCAACCATGCACGAATGTTCTACTATTGATTGATGTTGATAATAATTAGTATTGTACTGATCGATAATAATCAGTAATCGGTCATAATATTAATTAATATTAAATCCGATCATTGAACAATATATTAAAATATCGAAATCGATTATTAATCGGCTATTAATCATATATGTACGTACAATATCATTTGTTAATAATATTGCAAAGTAAATAGTGGTACTAATTAATATTGATTGGTAGACGATTTCTCTCTCGATATTATAATGTTCATTAAAGTTTTGATAATAGATTTTAATATTAATTAATATAAATAAACATTGTTATTGTCAATTAAATCGGTCAAATCTGTTATCTGTCGAACTTCGTTATCTGTCCAGTTTTTAATTTTTATCGACAATAATAAGCTTTGATAATATGTTTTAATATTAATTAATATAAATAAACATTGTTATTGTCAGTCGAATTACTCTTTCACCTGTCAATTACTTTGTATATGCATATTCGTAATTTTTACTAGTAATAATTTCCACGAATTTAAATTCTTAGGTATCAGCGCAACCATCAAATTACATAATTAAGTTTTAATCTATCAATTAATGACAATCAAGTTTTTAATAATTAATACAAAATTTCATATTCGCGCGAACATATTGTATCAATAATAATATATATATATATATAAATTTTCATTCGTATAAATACAATTTTAACCTAGCGACTTAAATTAACGCATTTTCGTCGTTCGTTTTGTCAACTTCAATAACGTGTCAAGTTTTATTGCCTGGTGATCTTTCTTCATTCGTTCGCGTCTTCATCCCAATTCCCCCTCCCTTTCTTTCTTTCTCCCTCATTTTCTTTTCTCATTCTTTCCCTATCTTTCTCTGTTGCGCTTATCATTCTCAGTTACCTTCTTTCTTTCACTTTTAGTATCGGTGAATTTTTCGATGGAAGAGAAAGATAGATGGAAGAAAGAATAAATGAACATTTTTTCGGATCGAATATATATATCTGTATACATATTCCCCTTTCCTAAGTCATTCATTCATTTTTTTCTCTCTCTCCATCTCTCTTCTCTTCGTTATCTTTCTTTTACTTTTCTCTTTTTGCATCCTCATTTCCCCTTTCTCTTTTACGTCTTTCCTTCTCATACTCATAATACAGAAAAGATTTTCTGTACGCTTAATTAAATATATAATTAAAAAATAAGTCAGTAAGTGAGATTATAGATATCAGCAAATAATCACAATACACAAATATTTCTGTTGGTTTTAATAATAAACGATTTAAGAGGAGCTGACAAAAATTTATTTTATCAAAATCAAATTCTTAATTTTTCTGGTTACGAAATGGTTTCAAGGGTGTTTCAATATTCTATTATCGTATCTATTTTCGCTTACTTCTTAATCAGGATTACAATTTATAGTACACTCGCTTGCGTTGATAATTTGAGGAAGTGTTGTTATTTAATTAGACTAATATGCGTCACCCTTGTAATTTTTAATAAAATATATGTACAGAGTATCCATCCTACGCGCGGAAAGAAAGAACTAGGACAGTTTGTCTTTAAGAATGATAATGCGGATGTGAAAATAAGTGTAACATAAATATGTAATTATCTGAACAATTGCGTGAAGCTAAATTATGTAAATGTGTCGAAACATCTAGTATAAAACCACGGTACTGTAAATCAACGAAAAAGAAAACTCGACTCTGCTTGTCTCTGCTCAAATTTGGAAAATATTTATTGTTAATTTTAAAGTCTTTTGAAAAAAATCTATCTTTCGAAATTTACATTGATATTTATTGAGTTGATGCAAAGAGTAATTATTTTTTATTATGTTTTGTTTCAATTAAGATTACCGTCTTGTATTTTTTTAAACAGCGATAAAAAGCGTCTCACTCTTTATAGAAAAAGTGTATCGGGACTCATCATGACATTAATAACAGTTTCTGTTTCTAAAAATTTTCTGCGTGATTTTATTTTACTTTCAACTTTTAGTAAAATACGACGAATCTAATCTAACTCTTTCTCCCTCCCCAAATATTTTGCATCAACTTAATACATATTCTAAGAATTCCGCAATCTTTAAAAATCAAAAACGTTGAATCTATTTATTTCTATGACGGTTTTATTTTTAGATTAGCTTCTTAATAATTCACCCTAAAATAGCTATTTAATCGTTACGACTCCAATCGTCGTCTCAATTCATCATTCTAGGAAACAGATTTTTTGGTTACCTATTTCTGGTTACTTCATATAATACCAGATATTCTTTTGACAAATTTAAAGAAGGCCAATGTGTTCAATTTAACAATTTAATTCACAATTATCTTTCTTTTACAATTTCTTGCACATTATAAAAAAATTCCTCATAAATGTATATGTACTTTTGTCCGACAACACTTATAATATTTTCTTCTTGTTTGAGTTTCCTTGCAAAACCATATAATATATAAATGCAATTTGATTTTTTAAACCCAAAAGGCCGTGATAATAATGTAAAGGTGCCAGTATAAAGTTATGATTGTTTTGTGGTACAAGTTCTGGATTAATACCAGAATTATCTAATCAAATTAATCATATTCAGAAATCATGAGGTATATTTGAAAAAAAAAAAAAATTAGATATTGAAAAAACTTATTTAAAAAAAGAATTTCACTAATTGGTGAATAAATTACAATTTTAAAGATTTTAATAATAATATAAAATTAATATAAAAAATTTTAAACAATTAATGGTTTAATGTTCAAAAATTTAAAGAAGAATGATTTATTATTGTAAAATCCCTTTAGTTTCAATAAAATTACTTCATTGGCAATTAAAAACGGTTAAAATTAAAACGATCCATATATTGTGCATTTCAGAAATGGAAGATTCTTTAAAAAATTCCGTAGTTATTAATTAATTGATAGAGTTTGCTCATTTAGATCTCTACGCAGAGGTCTTGCTTACTTTTGTGCTTATTTGTTTATTATTTATTTTTCCACTTTTTTTTGTTTTCTAGCAGTTCTTTGTAGTTAGTTTTTTTTATTGGTTCTTAGTGGTTCCCTCGTTTGTCCTGCGCGCGTTTTTTTTTTTATTTTATTCAAAGATTTATTGTTATTCTGGCGTACGAAGATCAACGGTGTCACTTCTATTTCGAGTTTTTTTCGTGTATTAATTGATAATCAGTGATAAGATAAACGACAGCCAACGCCATTTGTTTTTTTAAGCAAAGTAATAAATTTAAATTAATAAAGTAAATTATCCCATATAGATTAATATTGATACATAAATCTTCCCATTATTCAGGAGTTAAATCTAATAATGTAAAATTGAATTTTTAAAAAAAGTTCTCAAATTTTTTGTTAAAGTAAATACTGTATATAAGAGTCTCGATATAAAGCTACGTGTAATTTACAATTTAAAAGAAATAGAAATTAAAATTGCAAAATTTGCCGAAAGATAGGCGCAGGATCATGCACATTACCGCGGTCAAAGCCCGCCTATTTATAATTGTGGTGTATTCACCGCGAGTATAGATTCGCAACAACCAATATGATTGCAATATAGCTATAGACGATTGTTGATACAACAATCAATATTCGATTCAATATTAAAAATCGCGGTGTGCCTCGCTGAAAATATTTCACTCGGCTTGGTCGCTTTTTCTCGGCGGGATTTGACCTGGTAAATCTTCATCATCTTCACAATTTCACTTCCTGACATCTGTCTTTCTTTCGTTGGCTGCTGTTTCGTTTTCCTTTCTCTTGTCAAGATGTATTTGTGTACTTCTCTTACGTCCTTCGTCTATTAATCCAACAACTATCCCCAACAGTTAACCCTTTAACTTACATTTAGCTTAAAAAAGTCAAGCATCCACCAATTAATTAAATCTGTTTTTAGTGCTTTGGAGATATTTCCATAATATTCGATTGAATCGATTTCAGTTTTTAATACTTCGTAAAGTTTTAATGTTCAATTTAATGCTTAATATTTATGCTTACTTTCCTCAAAATTTTTCCCAAAATCTCTAAATTGAAGGTTATAATTAAAATTACATTTAAATGAATTTAAGATATCAAGAAGTATCTAACATTAAATGATAAAAAACTTTTGTAACTTATATTTTTATTATATTTGAGATTTCCGATCCCTCTTTTAGATCACTAGATTCCATAATATCTAATTAAATCGATTTTCGATTAAATATTCGATTATAAAATATTGGAATCTATATAACTTTAGAATGTTTATTCAATTCTCCTTAATTAACATATTTTGTTACATTTTAAAATATTTATTTATTATATATAATACTGTGTAGAATAAAGAAAGATAATAAGAGTGGAAAAGTTAAACATTTTGACAATATTTAAATAATATTGTATAAATAATAATTTCTTTAAATTTAAGTGTAATAAAAAAATCTTTTAATTTTCCAGGTAATTTATATTTTTCTTTAATTCTATGCTAATAAAGTTTCAAGATTTCAACTGTCTCGTTGAAGACTTCAATGTTTAATACTAAATATCACTAGAATTTTCGTCTCATTGATCAATTTTGCTATGTTACATTAATAGTATAATACTGCATCAATAATATGAAGGCAATAAATGTTTATAGTAAACTAAATAAAACGAAAATGAAACGTATAGAAACGTATAAAAAATAATGAATCAAAAAATGAACTAAAGAAGGAAATAATACAAATAAAATCAAAATATAAAGAATATACTTATGCGCTTTCTGTGTGTATATATAAAGAATCTAATACCGATTTTTGTATTATAGATTCTTTTACGAAATCGCAAAGCATGTATCTCAAACAGATCGCGATTATGTCATATTTGATAAATCTAAATGTCTATCATTTACAAATTTCGTTTTTTTTTCCGCTAATTGCAGAAATTCTGGTGCATTTTGTCACTATCGATCATCATCCAGTCTAAAAACAGTTTTTAAAAGTTGAAACAATTAAATTTCCCGTTTTTAATTTTATAAAGAAATCTTCTATTAACAAGTACTGTGAGAAAAAAAAGAGAAACACTTTTCATTTAGGCTGTTCTACAAACCGCCTCTGCATTTCAACGACAGACTTTCCGACTATTTTGCGTACCTCATGTACGAGAAAAAGTTAAAGGGTTAACCGACGACACATATTCCTGCAACGGATTATTTTCCACAATATGCTCACCAAAAACATTTATCTCCAACTTACAAATTAACGGTCTTCAGAGATCATCCATTATATTTGGTAATCAGTCTATTCATTAAACTATCGTTCAATGCCAATTTTACAAAAGGACCTTTTCGTTTTTTGTCCTTTAAGTCGAAAACGTCTCCGATTTTCGATATTAGATTAGAAATTGAAACCTCTACAATTTCGTTAAGCTGAATCTCTCATAATATTTCATACCTATATATTTCATATTTAGATTGAAATAGTATAACATTCTCTATAATAATATACTTACAATTACAATTTCCTTATGTCTTAACCAACACTATTTTCTAACATATACAAAATAAGATAATTGTTTTCAAAGATATTAACTTGCCAAAATTGAGAAAAATGTCATGACATTATTTCACATCGAAATAAAATCATTTTAGCGTCAAAATGCGAAATTGTATCGGTTTCAAATCCATAACCTAGATTGTTCGCTTTGTAGATCATTCGCGAATGATCTGGGAATAGTCCAAGATCGTGAAAAAAAAACGCGTCACATAAAAAGATGATAACAGCCCCGAGAATACCCAATGAGGGATTTGTGGAATTTGTACTCTTCGAACATGTGTGTATGTATTAGAGTGCCCCCTATTTCCACAATTACTTCTTCAATTATTCTATTGCACATTCGGCAGTCTATTATTTCGTTTATAACAACAAATAAATTTTTTACAAGTCTTTTAGATTTTGAAATTTCTCCTTTTATTGCCTATTCATATAATTTGCATTTCTTCAATTTTTATCTTTTAGTTTGTTTTGTAATTTTTTTCTTAAATTCTTCTTTTTACTTATAACTCTTTTATTTCTCTTTTTGCATTCTTCTTTGTTTTTCTCTTCATAATAAGTAGATGAAGAAAATTTCGTTATAAACAAATTTTCTGAAGAGCAAAAGTCACTCAAGACTTTTTGTCTATTTCTAAATCTATAAATAAGGGACACTCTATATTTATGTGTGTATATATATATATAATATATATAATGAAACTTCACTTACGCCGTATTATAATTATCAGTTTACTTTTTTTGCTTTTTATACTTTGTTTTTTATACTTTGCTTGCTCGCTTAATTACAGAATAATAATTACTTAACTATATATGTGTACATATACGTGTGTATATCTGTTCTTTTGTGTCTGTGTGAGTTTGCGTTGTTATCTATTAATTAATCGCATTTCATTATTCATCGAGAAATTAGCCGTTTGTCTATCTTTGTCCGTCTTCTTCATTCTCTAAACACTCTCCCTTCTCATATTCCTCCACTTTACGCGGTGTCGAGTTTTATGAAGATTTATTCCCTTTTGCAAATATGACGACGGCGCGGGGTTTATTTGGTAAATTTATTTAATAAGCTTATTTGTTTGTTTACTGTTTGTATGATTATTTAAATAACATTCGATGGAAGTAATCCGCGATTTAGTATTGGAAATAATTTTGTGTTATCGAAATAATTTGTATATAATCTCTCTTTTTAAGTAATTCTAATTTTTATACATAATTTTATACTACAAAAATAATTTCATATTTTATAATCTTAACGTATTACAGTTAATTCCGAATATTGCATATAATCTTTAAGTTTCAAATTAAATAAATTTTATGAATAAATTTGTAAAATACTTTTATTATAATTTATTTGATATATTACAAATTACTTTAATAATTTCGTCATTTTAAACTAGGCGGATTGCTTCGGATAAATACTTCCGATTTGTTGACTAATTTTATAACTTTTTATAAAATAAATTTTTCTTGGTTAGATTTTGATAAAACTATAAATTTATCTTGGAAATTTACTTCATATAAAATATTCTTTTAACCTAAATAAATTTTAAAAAGTATTATAAATTTCTAGAACTAAATCTTTATTTTTAAATTGTGTTCTCTATCCTATTCCTCTATTCAATTTTCCGTGCAAAAAATTAATAGAATTTTACTTTGGAAATTAATTGAAAATCATTTTGCATATTAAAATGATAAAACCGAATTAATCGAATTTTTCAAAATCAATTTCTAAGAATAAATTTTTAGTTTTATCAATTAATGCAAAGCTGTGAACCCAAAAGGCGCGCATTTCAATAATCGAATCTCAAAATGGTCAATCGATGCTTTATTTCATTCGTTTCAAGATTTTTAGGATTAAGCTTGCAATAAAACGAAAAATTAATCAGCTTCTGCTTAACATTACCATAACTTCCATTTTTCATTTAGCTTTTTTGCCTCTCTCTCTCTCTCTCTCTCACGCACACGTGCATACACGCACACACACACACACACACACACACACACACTCTCTCTCTCTCTCTCTCTCTCTCTCTCTCTCTCGCTCTCTCTTCCCCCTTCATATCTACGCTGTTTTAATAAATCTGTTCGTTCTTAAAAATATATACAATGCTGCGCTATGATTTCGTCAATGCTCGATAATTTACAATAATCTTCTTTATTTTTCACATTCTTCCAGATGTTCTTGTTACCTTCTTTTTTCTCTTCACTTTCATTTTGCTCACGTTTTCCTTATCTTCCATGCTGCTACTCCTTTTTCATCGAGATCAACTTCTGAAAGGTGGCTGGATTTTTTCCTTTGAATGCATAATATACGCCAGACTTCATTTTGAAATATGTCAATCTTTCTATTTGTATTTGCAACTTTTGGAAGTTGCCAGCTTTTTTTCTTATTGGTTTCTCCAACGATCAACACTTTCAAATGTTGTTCTTTTTAGTAAAATATTAATGATGAAGTCTATGTATATTTTATATATTCTTTCTTTTCAATCGTTCCCAAGTTGTTCTCCGCTTCCATATGATTTCTATATGATGAACTTTAAGTGGATCTTCCATCTTTATATTCCTTATTTTCATCTGTTTTCTTTCTTGCTCTCGGATTCTTTAACGGATTCTTTTCTTCGGGTCAATTGTCTCTTCTTCGTAACATTCATGTAGAAATACTTATGAAAGTATTGAAGACTTCTTTTTTTTTATACTGTAGGCTAGAACCGAGATGGTATCAAAGATAACGTCGTTTCCCCTATTTCCTTTCCCTTTGCATCATTTGACGTGTGCGTCGATTGATGTTCTTCGAGCCATGGCAATCCTGTCCAAGTTCCATCATTTCTGATTTTTTTTTTTGAAATCTATTCCGTTCGTCGAAGATCTTCGCAAAGTCGAGTGACATCTAAAGGACTGCTTCTTCTCTATAACGTTGCTTTGCCAGTCAGGCCATTTTGGAAGGACAAAGTTGCATTGAGTACGAATTTAAATGTGCATTTCATGTGTATATATGTAATGTGTGTATGAGTCGATATCTCGCGCGCCGTCAATTTTCGTACGCCCCGATGGATCTTCTTCCGCTCGCTCTATCTCCCCTCCCCTATCCTTCCCTCTCTTTTCCTTCTTCAACCGCTTCTTCTTTCGCCGCCATCGCACCGCCTCTTTGTCTGCAAATAGCGCAGAGGAAGCAATGTGAGAATTTATTTGCCCAACATCCACCACCCTTGTCCCTCCCCCCCCTCCGCTCTCGTTATACACTCCTATCTTCCGCTTTTTATCCCTTTGGTGATTTACGTCCCTACACTCGTAACGGATTTCCCCGTACCTAGCATACGGTATTTCATTCATCATAGAACGTGATCAACTATAGCTAACTCTCTACTTTGATGTAATCCGGCAATTAAGCTTTTGCAAGCGAAATTTGTTCTAATTCAAATACTCGTCTCGTCCGGCTAAATTAATGTTATCTCCCTTAAAATAGAATTTCTCTGCGCTCTTGTTTCAGCGAATTCGGTTGTTAGCACTATTCCACATTGGCGCGCTCTAGGAGCGTGCGCCAACGCAGGATGGTGCAAGTGACTCCGAGATCGCCTTCGGAACTTAATCAATCTCGTTATACGCACCTAAAGATTGTCCATCATCTCGGAGAGAGTCAGTCTGGAGGTGGACATCGCGACACCGCTGTCGCTACTACTCTGTACGCTACTATGATCATCGGTGTCCGATTGATTGCTCGTGTAACCAATCACATCCACTTCATCTGCAACAGAAAGCGCGGATTTCGCATTGTTTTAATCTGGAAAGGAGAGATCGATGACAAAGTAATCCTTTCGTTTACGCATCGAGCAAAAACGAGTAAGTCATCCGTACTACTAAAATTGAACATCGATTTTAGCTTCAGAGGAGACTTATTTTATTTTATTTTATTTTTTGTTCGTATTGATTAATACGCGATAAACGAGGCTGTTGTGAAAAATTAGTGGAAATTTATGCATCGGCATCCGCCGCTATTAAGACGCGCAGCTGGTTTCGCGTCTAGCATCCTCCAAGATGGCAGCCAGCTTAACATTTATCACGCGAGATTAATTAATGGCAGCGAGAAGATCGTCTTCCGCGGGAGCGATCCCACCCTCTCCCCGCCTTTCCGGTTAAATTCTGAGCGTTTCCACCGTATTTGGTGTCTCTTCATAAGTCTGCCAAAGTCGCTTCGCCTTCGAGCGACTCGCCATGACTTTCGGAGTAATTCCCTACGAATTTGACGCCAAAGAATCTGAGGGTCAAAGAAAATACGATTGATCTGATAAAGCCTGCATAAGTTGCCGGCAATTCTAAGCTAAACTTATTGATCTGTTGGTTGTAGACATAAT
This sequence comes from Temnothorax curvispinosus, assembly GCF_003070985.1. Taxonomy (NCBI): domain Eukaryota; kingdom Metazoa; phylum Arthropoda; class Insecta; order Hymenoptera; family Formicidae; genus Temnothorax; species Temnothorax curvispinosus. The sequence goes on along the minus strand of NW_020219812.1, from coordinate 6,763 downwards.
ATAATCTTCAGTGGTACAATAACAGCTCGTACAAAGTCATCATACAAAGTATTTTGAATAGTATCGCTTTCCCCATGTCGAAAGCATCCCCTAGCTCTCATGACGTAAGAAGGCGCACCGACGCATCAATCGCACGCACCGTCTGGCCAATACTCGCGAGAGAGATGAGCACAAGCCGGCAAGGACACGCCGTTATTATGATGTCATACCGTCAGACGGAGGGATGATAGGGCAACAACGGGTGAAGAAGAGCGTGGGAGGGGGAGGGAGGGCAAACGGAAAACGCGATAGAGAGACTGTAGGAGGTGTAGAGTAGCCATGACACCCGCTGGAAGGCACGGCTCGAAGAAGACGAGGGGGTGTCGACCACACTTGCTAGCTTTACCCTCTCCCCCGCCCCTCCTCCCCGCCCTCGCCACCCGCGGCGCTCTGAGCCGGGGGTATTTTTCCATAATCAATAACATGCCTCTATTCTCGTCACACTAAGCGAACCAGATCTGCCCTCGTCACCACCCGCCTCTCCCTTTCTCACCCCTCTACCTTTGCGTCCTCGACATCGCTAACCTGTCCAGGTGACAGTGGCGCTCAAAACACAGACGTGGGAGGTATTACGGTTCGCGATCGGGGTAACAAACGAGCGAGACCACGTCGGATTAAGGTATGAAATATCGAATAAATTTTTTTTAACACGCGACGCAGAATTTCGCCGCGTCAAAATTTCAAGTTTGAAATTTAGGATTTGAACGTGGAATGAGATAAAGTGTGAAATATAAAAATTAGAACAAATTGTTCCTTTGATCGGTCGTGATTGGTTGGAAACGGGCGGTCAACGTGGAGCGGCGCGATTTGAGAGGCACTGATTAAAAACGGCGGTTTTAAGGGTGGCACGAGTGGCGAGCGAAAGAGTTCATTAAAACCCAGCGTCGTGCGCACCCCTGGCATCGCCAAATTCGTCACTCGTCCCACCGCGATGTGCGGGGACGTTAAAAAACACGCGCGCGACCAATGCGTTTAGAACTCGTGCCGCCCGGGGATGAATATCAATATTCCGTACAGTGAAGCGAGTAAAAATAAGTCGCGCGTCACGTTATCCTCCTAGTTAATCATTTCTCGTTATCGCGCGGTAACAACGAACCGGGCACCGGTGCAGCCCCGTTGCGTGTCCGCGCGTTTATCAGGAACAAATGGAAAAGAAGAGGGGGGCGGGGTGAGGCGAAAGTGGCAGTTGACGGTAGATAACAATAATATCCGCGTCACGAGTGCGATAATTAACTCTTATAGTTCGTTCGAACAAAGTTTCGCTCGAAGATGCGGGCATTTCGCGTTTGAAATCCAATATTAGACCGTCGCGGATATCAATTTCAAATCAAGTGGATTCGAATTTGCGTCTCGAGCAATTTTCGAGTCGCATTTGCACGGCATATCGAGATGACGTCTCGCGGTAGAAGATGGAGCGGGACAGGTAAACCGCCGCGAGCAATATCTCTCTCAGTCCTAAATCGCCAACTTCCGGCTTCGCTCGGCGGACGGATTATCTGAGTCTATTTATACGTGTCGTCGACGTCCCGATTAAGTCTCGATCGCGCGCGTCCCAACCCAGTTGCGATAAGTTCGTAACGGCCGCGCGCATGGCATATAGTCACCGGTCAGTATTACTTCGGTCACGTGATGTGCGTGGAAGATATACAATCGCCGTGCTATATACGGAAAGCTTTCCGTAGGGATTTCGAAGAAACTTTCGCGGTCAATATTTCCACGCTTGCGATTTACCAAGGATCTATCGATGACCGCCCGTGAATATACTTGCGCGAAGTGGCTGAAATAGTTTTGTAATTTTATCACTCCCGTCCCTCCTTCCCTCTCCGCTATTATGAGTTTCAGCATGTTGAAAGCTCGAGCGGATGCAAGAATTATTCAAAAAATAAATAAATGATTCGTTGAATGGATTATCTTTTTTCGTTGTTTTCTTAATATATTTATATAAAACTGACTGAAATTTTTTCGAATTTTTCTCTCGCACGATTTTCAAACATTGTGTCTCTCGTTTAAAATCTTGAATAAAACTTTCTATTTATTATTATGTTTGTTGGATACTAAAAGCTTTTATTTCAAGCTGATGATGATTCAACTATATGTCACATCAGTCTCAGTCAGCCCTACTACGTATCATCGTCAGGATGGCCGAGCGGTCTAAGGCGCTGCGTTCAGGTCGCAGTCCACTTCTGTGGGCGTGGGTTCGAATCCCACTTCTGACAATTCTTTTTGCAAAAAAATTAGATAAATAAATTTTTCTATACTCCGTCCAACGAGAGATCATGGTTGATCAAACATAAATAACGATAGGGCACAGAGCCGTAACAAAGTGTTCGCGTTAAATTATTTTTATTTTTAATAGATATTTTCCAACACTATTGCGGCTCTGTGCCCTATCATTTCGTTTGATCAACCATGATCTCTCGTTGGACGGAGTATAGACACTATGTCACTTTTCTAGCAGTTTTTCAAATTATCGGATAAAATTTCTCACAAATATACCGTGCTCGATAACAAAGTCTGAAGGTAACACGATTGGAAGAAAAAAAAATTAATCTCGCAAAATCTGCTAGGAACTATCTTAATTAACAAACTTCCTGAGATCTGTGAAATTGGTATCGTAATATTTTTATAAAACCTTATAAAATTCACGCGGCATTTGATCGCGCAATTTTTCTATACTAAAAGTAATTGTTTTTGTCCATTCTGCAAAAAAATTTCATGGAATTTCAATTGTGCCGTTAAAAAAACGTACTTAATTATAACCAAAATTACTCAATTTTTTGTTCATAATGTTTTTGCAGAGTGAACAAAACGCAATTATTTACGAACAAATGTAGACAATCAAAAGCTGCACGAGTTTGATAAAAATTTACATTTTAGGATTTACACATCCAACTGTCTACTGGTTTCTCACTTGATGTAACCGTCTATTTCAAAGGGCGAAAAAAAAAAGAGATTTTAGTTGCATAAACGTTACTCAAATAAAATACTCATTGTTAGTTCGTTATTACTTCAATAAAATTAAGAACCGTTAATCCGTGAAAAATAAATCGCGAAGATTAAGTTTGAATATACTAGAAAACTCACAAGAATTATATATCTTACTATATATTATTTAGATAATATATGGTTACACTAGATTTACATTTATTAGGTATTTTCGAATCAAATGCATCATATTGGGACACGACGATGTAATATATTATCAATGGTTAACTTAAACTGTCATTAAAAGGTATTATTAAACTACTTTTAATTGTTAAAAAAAGTTCGGTTGATTAGCAACATGCATGTTTGTTAAATATACAGTCCACTTAAATCTGCAGTCACGTCATACTGTATTTTATATTTACCTTCATTTGTTCGAGAGAAATTATGGGACAAAGCATGAAAGGGTTTGTCTGAAGGATCACTTCGGATTGAAGAGAGTCTGTACATCGTCTATGTTAGAAATGATTATCTTACGGGAACGTCGAGCATGTTTGACTTGTCAAAGAGTCTTTCTCTCCTTTCCCACTTCTTGCTCTTTGTTTAGAAACACTTCTCGTTTCTGTTTCACGTTAAATTCCACTTCCACGGATCATATCTATCTCTCTTTCTCTCTCATTTCTTTTCTCTCGATTCCGTATCTTTAATCAGTTCTTTCGACTTTGCGTTAACCAATCATTCTTTGTATATTATTAGCGTTCCTAGTCCACGTTACGAAAAATTAATAAATAATCCATCATCATAAACCGAAATTTCGGAGAACAAATATTGAGTTTTCAATACGTTTTGTATGACTAATGTGCAACTACAGCATTTAGCCGTAGCACATCGCGCATACCACAAGGATCCGTTACTAATGGCTGGAAATAGCAAATCTTAAAGAGGGATCTTATCACGTTTGGCAATTTAGCTAAGCGCAACAATCTCACGACATTAAGGTGCCCGAGGAAATCGTCCTGAAATAATTCCGCGAGTATATGTATATACGTGTATTTATGTGTGTGTTTATGTGGAAGAGAGTGCCTTATCCAGATTGCCGCAACGCAAAACATACATTCTATTTGAGTCCATAAATGTAAAGCCGGACTCACCGGAGTGAACATATCTCGTAATGGAGACATGATTACTCCGCAATCATAGTGGTATACATAGTGGTATATCTAAATGCACGATACCATATCGAGAAAATTATATTGATATAAGAAGCACACACACACACACACAGAAAAATAATTAATTATTTTAAAAATTAATAGAATGTATGTTTGGAACAGTTTCGCATGTATCTAATATGTATTTAAGATAATTAACAGTGGAAATAAAAAAATTACAATAATAAATTTCGCTGTTCCGAGGCAGAAAGCGCGGCAAATTCGGGGTGGCTTTCGAAAAATCGCCGGCGTGGCACACGTGACTTATGATAAGTGCTTCGCCGGAGATATTCCCGCGGGATCATCAATTTCAACGCCCAACCCCCGCGCGCGCACTGCACCCCCGACGTTTTCCGATTTCCTTCGCCTTCCTCTAGTATGACTTCTTTTTTTACTCCAGGAACTCCTTTGGAAAACTCATCCACCGCAAGCTGCAATATTTCACGCGGTGGCGAATGCATTTTTGCGATGCACGTCGCCATCGTTGGTGCCTCAATACAGACAAAGTTGAAATTTTGAAAACTTTATCTAGAAATACGATATGATCCCCAAAAAAGGCTCGGAAATAGAAAGATGTACAGATGTTCTGTAAAACAATTTTTTTGTCGGTACATGTTCGATCGATTTTCGGAAACAAATAAAAAAATTTCAGGATTTCGAAAAATCAGTATAAACACTATTATATGCCACGATAAACGACTATCGTACATATCTTGCGTATACTTATTTGTTGTGTGTGTGTGTGTGTGTGTGTGTTTGTGTTTGTACACCGTACTTAAACAATGACGCTTCGGGAAATTAAATAGATTTATCCGTTCGACTTTACGACATAGATAAAGTAGGTTCTATCGTGCTGCTTTCCATTTTAATTCCGACTCGTGACGATTAAGATTTAATCGACGGAATCAAGCTAGTTAGGAAGATAAGCGTTGCTGGCGAAAATCCTCTTTGTACTTTAAAGATTTTTGTGTCAAAAATCGCAATGAATTATACGAAGACTTTTACGAGGAAATATTGAAATTTTATGCCATAAATTATTATTGTTAATCGCTATGCTCGATCGCAGTTGATGTTAAAAATCATGAAAAATTTATTTTTACAAAATGCTTTTGGAAAAAAAGAACGCCTTCTGATAATCAAACGTAATATATAGAAACCGTAAATAATTTTATTATAAATATATTTATTAGTACGGTCATTCCATGACTTTATTATGACGTTTCTATGTAATTCATTGTTCGGAACTAGTTCAATCGGTAGAGTATAAAAGTTCTTTGCTGGAATTCGTTGGTAAAACATGGAATCAATACATTTCTGCATCCGCGCACTATGAAAGACAGAGAGAAAGAGACGCTTAAAACTGTTGGGAGAGCATGAAGACAGAGAGAAAAATTGCGAGGAGACTATTGGAAGAAATGCACCCTCAACTTAACATCTAATAACGATCTCGTTGTGGTACTTACCGGACTCCGAGATGGATGGGCTACCTGCAGACCTATCCGAGTTACTGGAGCTTCCAGTCGAGCTGGTGGACGCCGTGCCCAGGGAGCACTCGGAGATGCTGCGCCGCTTGGACAGCATCGCCGCGGAGGCGGCAGCGGCGACGGAGCCGGTCGGCGCGCTCGTGCTGAGCCCGTGGAGGCCGTGAAGCGCATGAAGGCCATGGAGGCCGGTCTGGTTCGTCAGCTGCTCGAGTCGCCGTCTCAGGAACCTGTGCTCGCGCGACAGCTGTTCCTTGTGTATGTTGTGCTTACGCTCGCGGTCCTCCAGGCTCTGTAACCCAGACGATATGACACGTGGTTAGTATCGTGTAGCTATAGCATAATAATAATAATAGTTTAATTTATGGTATAATATATGTACGTGATGCAGTTTAAAATATAGTATACAGGGTAGTTGTATATATATTATAGTATATGTGTAATATTAATTTTAAAAAATATATAATTAGATAAATATATATCAATACTATATATATTTTTATATTTTATAGTATATATATATATATCTATATATATTATGTACTCTAATACATTTTATAATATTTATTGATGATTTAGCGCTTCGGTTTAATGCTGATATGTCGGGAAATGTGAATCTACTCATTGTACATAAAAAGTTTTGGTTTAATTAACTATTTATCATCAAATATCTCTCGGTTTCACTTTGTTCTGAGAGCTGCCAATAGGATCGACGCCGGCCGATAATCGGTTTCCTTTGTATTGTATGCGGCATGCTATTTCGTAACGCAACAGCGAGCGCTTACCAAGAAGAGGCCGACCAATTCCGGTGCAAATCACCGAACAGGAAATAATCGAATGCAACTAAATGCGTATTCTACTGCATAGTATTTGATATGCGTAGATTCGACGGCTGTGCGAATTGTGGAAGTTGAAAATGAAAAATTCTGAATTATCTTTTTTTAACTCCAATTTTACGATTTTATTTCGAAAGTTTAAAAAAATTTTAATTTGAGCATTTTTGAATTTTAAATCTAAAGTCTCTCGAGATTTGAAGTGTATTAATCAGAAATTTTGTTCACAAATATATATATATATATATATATATATATATATATATATATATAT